>NC_091743.1:91501457-91523957 GCF_043380555.1 Nothobranchius furzeri
GCAGCACAGGAACAGCTGACAGGTGGACCGCCGGCGCGGTGCAGCACAGGAAGCTGCTCCTCAGCCCCAGAGTCACTAACAGACACTGAGGACACGGTGCTGCAGACGTCTGATCTGTCCCCTCTGGACAGTCGTCACGAGGAGGATGGGGCCCCGGCAGCGGGGATCTGTAAGCCTGATGTGGCCCATCTCACCTCGTTGTTTCCGGGCTTTTCCAGGGTGGAGCCGTTCAGAGAAGATGATCAAAGCCTGTTTGTGTGTTTGTGTTACTTCAGTCTGATCAGATCAGATATGCAGTCTCAGAAGCGTTTCAGCTTCTGTAAACATCATGAAGTCAAACCGTTTAAAGGCGTGGCTAACCTGACCCGACCCTGATTGTGTTTAGCACTTCGGTTCTGGATCGGCTCAACGCTCTGCTGGAGCCTAATGGATCCCTCACCATCGGAGAACGTGGTGTGATAGATGGGAAGGTCCCTCAAATCATCCCGCACCCTAACTTCAGGTTGGTCATGTGACCTCTGAGCTCACATCCTCCACATTAGGTCTGAGTATTATCTCCTCTAGGGTGCTCTAGGGTGGGAACCTGACTGGTTTGGGTTTTAGACGAGTGGGTTCTATCGTCTTTCTGGGTCTGTGCAGGCTGTTCCTGACCATGGACCCGGTCCACGGGGAGCTCTCCAGAGCCATGAGGAACCGGGGGGTTGAAGTCTATATTCCAGGGGAACAAGAGGGGGTCTGCTGGGACCTGCTGGACCTGAAGACCCTCCTACACACGGCTGGGGTGACCGGGGACTGCGTGTGCAACCTCCTCATTCAAATTCATAACGACATCAAATCTGCCATCTGGGGTGAAAGAGCGTCGGCATCATGAAGATAACGGTTCTGCTGCTCTTCTGCAGCTTTAATCTGGAACTGTCCGCATCTCCTCAGACTCCCCCGCCTCCTCCGTGGCGTCCCTCCTCCACGCTGCCACCCTGACGTCCTGCCAACTACAGAGAGGTGCAGATTTACGCAGCGCCCTGCGGCACGCCTGTGACGAGGCTTACTCCACCTGCCAGCGCACCGCCGCTGCTCAGAAGGTACCAGAAAACGACACGTCTGGCTGGTTAGTGTTAGACCATGTGGCTGTGTTTAAGGAAACACTTCCTGTCATTCTCAGGACTCAAAGTCAGAAGCAGAGATAGTTTCTTTTTCTGTTTGTAGAAGATCCAGCAGCAGGAACTTCTGTATTCAGTATGTTGTTTTTATTGCTGCTCTGGGGTCTCATTTATCAAACATGGCGTAGAATCCTTACTAAAACCGTACTTAAGCTCAGCAGAAGAAAAGTACGTACGCCAAGTAGGTTTATGATCTATCAAACATGGAGGACGCACAGCTGCACGCAGCCTCCGCTTCATAAATCAGAGACTAACTAGAAAGGTTCTCAGCTGCTTTTTAGTCACATCCCGCCCTCACCACGCCCACTTACTGCCATAAATTGTGGATCTCATGCATATACATAAGCCAGCTTGTTGCAGCGCTCCACCAATGACATGGCGACCGTAGATCAAGGCAGATCAAGGAAGCGCTATTTCACACAAGCAGAAGTTGAGGTACCTGTGGGTGAGGTGGAGAAATGACAGGAAGTACTTTTGCAAAACAAACAAGAGAAAATCCACGGAGTGGCACAGCGTTGCTGAAGCCGTCAATGCTGACTTCTTCAGAGAGATCTGTGGCGGATATAAAAAAAGGTCCAATCAGGATTCGATCCCCAGACTCCCGGGTGAAAGTCACGCACGCTAACCAGTCAGCCAAACGGAGATCTCCCCGGTTTAACTAGCCAGGGCGCATGATCAACCGGGTCACAGTGACAGGACACACACTGTCACACACGCATGATGTTCTGCACTTCAGGCTGTGTGTGTGTGTGTGTGTGTGTGTGTGTGTGTGTGTGTGTGTGTGTGTGTGTGTGTGTGTGTGTGTGTGTGTGTGTGTGTGTGTGTGTGTGTGTGTGTGTGTGTGTGTGTGTGTGTGTGTGTGTGTGCGCGTGTGTGTGTGTGTGTGTGTGTGTAGAAGTGATAACGCTGCAGGATTTCATAACTGTATCATCTCAGCAGCAGCACTGCAGGTGCTCTCCATGTCCAGCATGTGTGTAAGCCAGGTCCTTAGTCAACTTAAAGTTGACACATTTTTCCGCTACGTTTTCCTTCATAAATCCCAAAGTTTGCGTGGAAAGTTGCTTACGCAGTTTTCCGACCCCGTTTTGTGCGTAAGCTAGCTTGATAAATGAGGTCCCTGGTTCTTTTTCTAACTTCGCTCGGTGTTTCACTACGGGGAATCGCCCTGGCGTGACCAACTACGGACGCTCCAATGACATCACGTCTGTCCCTGACAGACCAGTTGTGCCGTTCCCAGGCTCCGCCCACCCAGTACATCCACGGCCAACCAACCCTTCCTACTCATTCTCGCTTTCTTCCCGTGAGGAACTACACTTTGCTCCCTCCGCGATTTTCAGGCTTCCTTTGGCTAGCTGCTTAACTGTTCCCAGGCGTATCGTGAGGCTATGTTGCCGAACGCAGTCCCAGCGCTGTCTGGATTTGCGCTGAGTAAGTGCTGGAGGCAGGATGCACAGCGTCTGCCTAGTGCTGCAGCTTGCTTTGGGATGGACATGCAATCCGGGAGTGGGCCATATCTCCCACAGTAACCCTAACACCGAACGAAGTTAGAAAAAGAACGTAGGGTTACGTTATGTAGACCCCGGTTCTTTGATAACAGCGTGAGATGTTTCTCCAACAGTTCCCTTCTTCTATAACGATAAGAAATCTTTCCAATTGGCAGTGGATATACTGGGTGGGCGGAGCCTGGGCACGGCACAACCGGTCTGTCAGGGACAGACGTGATGTCATTGGAGCTTCTGTAGTTGGTCACGCCAGGGCGATTCCCATAGTGAAACACCTCCCTCTGTTATCAAAAAACCGGGGTTTACATAACCTAACCCTACGTTTTATGTCCTGTTCAGCACCTCCTCCCGCCCCCCGCCCCCCCCCCCCCGCCCCCCCCCCCCCCCCAGGAGCTTAGGTAGACCTCAGCGTTCATACGGCTCACAGGAAGCTGGATTGGTGTTCTGGTCTCTCAATCATAGATGAGGACTGGTCCCCTCAGACTGCAGGAGGGGAACACCAAACCTTTCACATCTATTCAAATGTTCTTTTCCAAAACTACAACTAACCTTTGAGACTTTATTGTCTTTCTAATCGTTCTTCACTGAAGACGTTTAACCGACGCTGTGTTCCCTCTCCGTCAGCAAGCCCAGCAGCTGGTTGAGCAGCACTTGTCCATCCTGGACAACAAGGACGGGTACGGTGGACTGCTGTGTGCAGGGGTTTGGCCCGATGGTGTCCCATCAGCCCTTCTCTCTGTAGAAGATTCCTGCTTGTCGTCCGTCCTCAGAGATGGACAGGTCCTCTCCTTCTGCCTCAACTCCCTCAGCCTGCAGGGCAAAAGGTAAGACGGTGTGTGTGTGTGTGTGTGTGTGTGTGTGTGTGTGTGTGTGTGTGTGTGTGTGTGTGTGTGTGTGTGTGTGTGTGTTTTATATGCTTAAGTGCACAAATGTTAACGTTTAACCTGTAGTGTGTGGACATTTTGCTGGGTTTAGAGGTTTGGTTTGGTTTGGCGTTGGGAATAGAACAGCATGGTTACGGTCAGGTTTAGGAGATGGGTCTCAATGGATTCCCCTGCCGCCCGATGGCTCTGCAGAGTTTGGTATAGAAACCAGAGGTGTGCACGCTCACTCTCAATCAGGTCCAAGCTTGAGCATCTGGCATCTGGCTTTCATGGGAAGTGCATCTGCTAGTGGTTGTTCCGACATGTCGTCGGCAGTAAACCTATCCGTTGATGATGTGGTGTGCACTGAGGCCGCGGGTGTGTCTCAGTAAAGCCCAGATCTCACTGGAGTGTGTTGTTATGTACTGCGCTCAGTAGGAGGGGAGAAGGGGAAGATCTAGAGGTGTGTGTGTGTGTGTGTGTGTGTGTGTGTGTGTGTGTGTGTGTGTGTGTGTGTAAGGATGCAATGAGAAATAAAGATATCTCGGTGTTGAAAGTTGCTACGGATGTTTCACCCGTCGGAACAACGGCGTTGCAAACATTGCTGTCTTGCATTGCGGTGTTTCGAGTGTAAAGTACTTCCACACTTCAGACATGTTCTGTGTAAACGTTCGGCGCTGCACATGCTAACCTGTAAACTGCAGGGTGAGTGGAATTGTAATAGAGCCTTCTATCCAATCAGAGGCGAGAAAGGCGGGATCTTTCTTGGACTTCCTACGATTCCAGATAACGTATATTATATAATAAAGTATCTTTCTGGAGTTTTCCCTTTCAGAAATGATGTACGATGCTTCAGAAATCCGTCAAAGCGATTATCTTATCATAAACTGCGATGTAATGTTAGCAATAGTTTTTTTTTTGCTAAGCACGCCCGCGCCCCGCAGAGCTCCGTGCAGTAGGAAACTGAGCGCTGACCAGAACTAACCAATAGCGTTAGACCTCCGCTTACATGCTTCAGATTTAAGGAATACCTCGGCTGACGCAGAGTTGATGAACTTTTCACGGACAAGTAAGTCTAAAATTTATGAGAACACAACATGACATGAGAATAATACTTGTAAAACAACGTGTTTTAGCTGTTTGTCGCCACAGAAAGACCTAAATAAACAAGAAACGTGAAGTCGCCTTCTTAAAAAAACAGAAAGATTTGTGTGAAAAGCTTGTCAGCCACTAGATGGTGCCATCAGATGAGAGAAATACTGTGGAAAGAGACTTTAAGTCTAGTTTATACTCTCCATCAGCTCTATGGATTGTCTGAATCTGACGCCCTGGTAGCCTTGAGCTGCAAGCACCTAAACCCCCACGAAGGAATGCAGGCAGATGCTGTGAAAACCCAAACTACACATGAGTGATAACGTTTGCAAGTTTATCCATGTATACCTATAAATATGTATTTTTGGCCGCCGGTTGCAACGGTTGCTGGTATCGGTTGTTACAGTTGCTGGCATCGGTTGCTACGGTTGCTGGTATCGGTTGATACAGTTGCTGGTATCGGTTGATACAGTTGCTGGCATCGGTTGCCACAGTTGCTGGTATCGGTTGATACAGTTGCTGGTATCGGTTGATACAGTTGCTGGTATCGGTTGCCACAGTTGATGGTATCGGTTGCTACAGTTGCTGGTATCGGTTGCCTCAGTTGCTGGTATCGGTTGATACAGTTGCTGGTATCGGTTGCCTCAGTTGCTGGTATCGGTTGATACAGTTGCTGGTATCGGTTGATACAGTTGCTGGTATCGGTTGCTACAGTTGCTGGTATCGGTTGCCTCAGTTGCTGGTATCGGTTGATACAGTTGCTGGTATCGGCTGCCACGGTTGCTGGTATCGGTTGCAACAGTTGCTAGTATCGGTTGCTACAGTTGCTGGCATCGGTTGATACAGTTGCTGGTATCGGCTGCCACGGTTGCTGGTATCGGTTGATACAGTTGCTGGTATCGGTTGATACAGTTGCTGGTATCGGTTGCTACAGTTGCTGGTATCGGTTGCCTCAGTTGCTGGTATCGGTTGATACAGTTGCTGGTATCGGCTGCCACGGTTGCTGGTATCGGTTGATACAGTTGCTAGTATCGGTTGCTACAGTTGCTGGCATCGGTTGATACAGTTGCTGGTATCGGTTGCCTCAGTTGCTGGTATCGGTTGATACAGTTGCTGGTATCGGTTGATACAGTTGCTGGTATCGGTTGCTACAGTTGCTGGTATCGGTTGCCTCAGTTGCTGGTATCGGTTGATACAGTTGCTGGTATCGGCTGCCACGGTTGCTGGTATCGGTTGCAACAGTTGCTAGTATCGGTTGCTACAGTTGCTGGCATCGGTTGATACAGTTGCTGGTATCGGTTGCCACGGTTGCTGGTATCGGTTGCTACGGTTGCTGGTATCGGTTGCTACAGTTGCTGGTATCGGTTGCTACAGTTGCTGGTATCGGTTGCTACAGTTGCTGGCATCGGTTGCTACAGTTGCTGGTATCGGTTGATACAGTTGCTGGTATCGGTTGATACAGTTGCTGGTATCGGTTGCCACAGTTGCTGGTATCGGTTGCTACAGTTGCTGGTATCGGTTGCTACAGTTGCTGGTATCGGTTGCTACGGTTGCTGGTATCGGTTGCTACAGCTGCTACAGTTGCTGGTATCGGTTGCTACAGTTGCTGGTATTGGTTGGCCGAGGCTCACAGTTGCAAGTGTTTATGACCAACACCATTTCACTGGATTTGTTCCTTATGAGCCAGCATTGGGTTCTGTTTGACAACATATTCTTTAACAACATCATCAGCTTCTGTTAGGGATTTTATCAATATATTTATCAATAACCCCATTTCCTGCCGCTAGAGGGAGACAGGAGGCAGTAAGCAGACGAGTAAACCAAATAGCAATCGGTGGCGGAGCATCAAGGCAACTGCCCTGAGTTCAGCTTTGCAAGTTTATTTTATAACATGGGGTTGTCTTAATCTAATCTGATTGCTAATGGAGTCCTGAGCCTTTGATCTTGAGGTGAAGCAGAAGTTGTGTTTGTGCAGGAGTCGTCCGCTGAGGCTGGAGGACCTGCAGCGAGCCTTGCAGGGCCGTGCTGTCCACGAGGACCTGGTGTTTTGTGGTGGCGGGGTGGACGTGGAGGGTAGGGATGCTCTGAGTCTGATCCCCACAGCTGTGAGACTGGTGACGGAGAAAGCCTCTCACGGAGACTGGGTCCTTCGCAGCAGCTGGCTCTCACACCTGGGGAAGAGCTACAGATCTGCACCTGGTAGGTTGCTCTATGGACACCTACAGCACCACCAGCTTACTGACCTCAGACCTCATCAATGCACGATCATCATAAGTTATTGGAGTCATTTGTACATTGCTGCTGTTGTTTCAGATGCAGCTCTGGTCCAACTGGAGGCAGGAAATAGCGCCCTAAAGGCCATATTTAGCAGCAAGCTAGCTGCAAAGGCTAAATCACTGATGGGGTGTCTCCAGTCTGACGGCGCAGGTATACGTTCCATCTGTCACTTAGTTCCTTTTTCCTTCTACACTTTCCTGCAGCACCGCTCCAGCCTCGGTAGGAAACCTTGAGAATGACGAATTTATTCAGAAAATGTCTGTTAGTATAAACACGTCACTGTCAGACGGCACCGGCGTTACTGCTGCAGCACTCACAGCTCTGATATATACAACCCACCCATTCACCCGCTTTCCTTCATCCATTCATCAGTCATCCATCCTCCCAAAAGCCATCATTTATCCATCATTCATCTGTTATCAATTCATACATCCATCCATTCAATAACTATCATTCATTTGTTATCCATTCATCCATCATCCATCCATCCATCATTCATCTATTATCCATTCATACATCCATTCATCCAATAACTATCATTTATCCAACTTTCATCCATTATCTATCCATCACCCATCATCCATCCATTCATCCATCATTCATCTGTTATCCATTCATCCATTCATTCATCCATCCTTCCTTCCATCATTCATCTGTTATCCATTCATCCATTCATTCATCCATCCTTCCTTCCATCATTCATCTATTATCCATCCATCCATCCTTCCATCATTCATCTGTTATCCATTCATCCATTCATTCATCCATCCATCCTTCCATCATTCATCTGTTATCCATTCATCCATTCATTCATCCATCCATCCTTCCATCATTCATCTATTATCCATCCATCCTTCCATCATTCATCTGTTATCCATTCATCCATTCATCCATCCTTCCTTCCATCATTCATCTATTATCCGTCCATCCATCCTTCCATCATTCATCTGTTATCCATTCATCCATTCATTCATCCATCCATCCTTCCATCATTCATCTGTTATCCATTCATCCATTCATTCATCCATCCTTCCTTCCATCATTCATCTATTATCCATCCATCCATCCATCATCCATTCAACCTTCCACCTATTCATCCATCCACCGATTCATTCGTCCACCCAGTTAGCTTAACCTAACTTATCTTAATTTAGCTTATCTTAGCTGTTGATGTTTGTTGGTGCTGTCTAGTTCTAATGAAGATCAAATGTTCTCATCTGCGTCAGGGTGTGCTTTTTTCTGTCATAAGTGATGATTGGATGTTTTCAGATGAGTTCAGGACTCTCCTGGACATGCGCTGGAATCAACAGTACCTGGAGATCTTAGCCAACAAGTGCAGCTTTAAGAATGACGAGGGATACTCGGAGTTTGTGGAGGTGATGAATGCAGTAGCCAACAGGTAGGAGGTCTGATGTTCAACAGCAGCACCATGCTGCTGTTTTTATGTGCATGAAATGCCATCTTTGCATTCTTGTTCAGGTGTCTGGTTTATAAAGAACATCGACTTGCTTCTGTGTATGAAATGTATTACATAAATAAAGCTGCCTTGCCTTTTGAGAGTCCACTAGAGAAACCTTGGTTAAGTGGAGATGACCTTGTATCGAGAGTCACCAGACCTTTTGTTGAATTAAATGGATTTTGTCTCCACTCCAGCAAACTGGTGGTTTATCATCTATTCGGATCGTCAGAGCTAAGTGTAAAGGACTGAGTACACAGCCCTGAGGTGCCCCTCTGCCTGTTATCTCACTGCAAGTGACTTTCTGACAGCAAGTCTAGTCTCCTGGTGCAGAGGTTCTCAGGTCTGAGCCTCAGACCTGTCTGATCTCCACCATGAAGTGTTTTCTAGATTATTACGGTCTGAATCCTCTGCCCTCAGACATGTCTTCCCTGGTGGACAGGCCAGGTTAAGGGTCACTTTATCTTCAGATTCAGTACTTCAGCTTTAGTTCCAGGGTACAGGTCAATACAGCATGTTAGTGACGTGTAAATGCATCGTTTAACTGTGTGGCATGACTTGGTTTGTGTGGCAGAATCACCTTGATGATCAACAGAAAGGAGAGGGCAGTCATCTGCTCTGGTTCCATCAGCATGGTCCCCCAGAACTCTGCTCTGAGCGTAGCCACAGCCTTCAGCAGAGGTACACGCTTTGGGTCATACAGTGGTAGCGTAATAATCTACACTTGACATGTCGTTGGAACAAAAACACTCCCTGGCCCCCTACAGGAACCACAGATATGAGTCACCTGCCCCACCCAGTCCTGATGCACCTGCGGACCTTCTTTGACCTGTGGGAGGAATTTGTTCTCCAGGCAGTTCAGACCGAAGAACGCCGGATTCCAGATCCCATCTTGTTTGAGGTCAGGACTTTTCCTTCATCACTTGGTGTTTTTAACAAGAGTCGTGTGAGACTGCCATCGTCACACCTGCTGTTGCCAGATCTAGTAGGACTCCTTAACCCTCCCACTGTCCTCATGGGGGTGACCCCGCCAGGAAAGGTGACCAGTGAGCAGGACTGATGATTTATCCCTTGGGTCCACGTGGCAGGGGTGAGGTGGTGCTCACTCCTCACCCCCGCCACATGGACCCATCAGTCCTGCTCACTGGTCACCTTTCCTGGCGGGGTCACCCCCATGAGGACAGTGGGAGGGTTATAGGTTGTGTTTCTCCTAAGAGCTGGTTGTTGACTACAGCTGTGGGAATGTGGGGGCAACATCTCCCCTGTGGATCTGAATCAGCCGAGATCCTAACAGACGACATGGATTTATTATCCAGCTCTCAACTACTCTGATGTTGCTGCAGTGTAAACGTTCTGCATCCACAAACATCTCCTAGGAGATGGTTTTCTTCTGACCCCAGTAGGACCACCATCTCATGTCCCACAGCAGTATGGGATTAACTCGGTTTGCATGTTGGAACGTATTCATAAATGAACCTCTGTGGGCTGGTAACTCCTCTAGAAGACCTGATGTCCTGTCTCTCTGGGACCAGATCCTGGAGCTGCTGCAGTGGTGTGATCGTCTGTGGGACGTGAGCAGCGTGCTGCCGGCTGATTCCCACAGTGTTCCTGTTCTCTCTCTGCACTGGCAGTGGGTGCAAAAACACCTCCTCCTCCACCTCCCTCAGCTGCTTCTGGAGAACCCCGCCCACTTTCAGTAAGCACCGCCCTCCGCACCATCACACAAGGCTTGGGAAGTAGAGAGTCTCAAGAGGATTTGACATGATTGTTGTTGGGTTTCCTCCTGAGCTTCATCGCTGATGCCAGTGGAGAACTGGTCCTAACTAGCCCGCCTGTAGCGTGAGCGGGGCTGCGCTGGGTCATGCCGGTGCATCAGGTGGTTTCTTCTTGAGATGTGTTTCAGATGTCCTGCTGAATGTTTCTCTGGACGGTTCTGTTCCTCAGAGGTCACCAGGAGCTGCAGGCGGTCTCAGCAGCGGTTCAGGGTGTTCTGTGTAGCCCGCCATCTCTGGCCTCTGCTCTCAAAGGGATCCAGAAGCGTCTGGGCAAAGTTCTGCCCTTTAAGGTGTGGAAGCACCTGCACAAGCCTTTACACTCCAGCCACGGGGTTTTAGGTCAGTCATCTAACCGCACCTTCATCCTCCTCTTCATCAGCTGGAGTCGGTGGCTGGGTGCGCCGCTCGCCTCAGACTCTTGAGTCAGGCACTTGATGTGAACCATGTGGTGATGGACGGGTCATCGGGTCGTCGGAGGCTAGAGCTGATTGGACTTCAGGCGGCTGGGCTCGGCTCTGACATCAAACAGAACCTTCTTAAAGGATGGAGTCTGGTCCGGGTAGCCAACAACCAGCTGGACCCACAGCTCACCGGTGAGTTCTGACCTCTGACCTTCAACACCAGCTGGTTGTGTTAAAGCGGCCCCTGAGGGCCTCCGTCCTGCAGCGGTCCGGTCAGCTGTTACATGTGAAGGCTGGTTTATACTTCAGCGTGAGCTCCACAACGGAGCGTCGGACAGGCGCCGGCTTCTGTTCAGGCGCTGCAGAGCAGTTCCCTGCCAGGACAGCAGAGGGCGTCCTGCCACCGTAACACTCGTGTTTCCGCTCCCCGATAGCTTATTTACTAACGTGTTTATAGACTTTATCACACGGACACGTTTGTCCTTCATTTTCCTCCATCTCTTCATGCGGTCGTCACCTCCAAACCCACGTTTGCTCCGTGTTTTGTAATCCTTCACGAGGGATTAAACGTTCATGTTGTTGGATTCGTTCTGGGTCTGCCATAAATATCTGTTTACTTTAACTGAGCTACAGCGGTGCTGGTGGTGAATACACAGGAAGCGGCGTCCTGACCAATCACAAGCTTTCGGTCTCCGTGACCTCGGACGGGTGTGTAAGATTTTGGGCATGTCTCTGCGTCACCCTCCGCGAGCCCGTCGGAGAGCATCTGCGCCGACGCAGATGGAGAAGTATAAGTCCAGCTCAGCGTGAGGTCCACCTGCTCCCTCAAGCCCAAACCCGATCATGGCTGAACATGGCTCGTCTCAGGTGTGATGTCATCATCCAGTCCAATGTCTTCAGGGGTGCTGCAGGAGCTTCTGTCCGCCGTGGAGACGCAGCAGTCTCTCCTGACCTCCAAAGGACTGCTGGAGGTCTGCTCCAGACCCGAGGAGGAGGACGAAGCAGCGGGTGGCATCCCGGTGATCCGAGGGGAGCTGCTCCAGCTCTGGCCCCTGATGGAGGAACTTGCTGTCCTCAACCAGCTGAGACTGACTTCAGACCTGCTTCTCCAGGCCCTTTCTCCTGGGTAAGAAGCCGCTTCCTCCTCAGGTAGAACACAACACCCACGTTGTTCTTCATCCTGGTGAATGTTCTGTGTATCTCCTCAGGGACCAGGAGGCTGAGGCTTTCCTACACCAGCAGCTCTCCAGACATCTCAGCTTCTGCCTGCAGAACACTCCAGTGAACGCTGAGCTCCTCAGGTCCCTGTTCTTCCTGCAGGGAAGTGAGCAGGTGAGTGGTGGCAGTTCCTGGAGACGCAGAAGCTTTCTCTCTGAGACAGCTTTCTTCTAAGCTCCGTCCCAGAGTGACGGTGGGAATGGGGGACTTCCCCAGCAGAGAGCCTTTGGGTTGGATTTTAGACCAACTAACTGGAATCTGGGCACAAACAGACAGAGTTAGCGAGTTTGGTCCCAGGTGACCTGGCTACACAATAAACCTGTTGACTGATTCCAGATGAACATTTCCTTATTCCTGACAGACTTCCCTCTCAGCCGGCTGGAGGCTTGTCCGGTTTTCTCTTAAAAACCCAAAGAGGAACGTAGTCGCTGTTCACATCAGTGAGTTTCTGAAGTTGCTGCGTCTGCAGCGAGCTAACGCAGCAGCGCAGGCAAGTAGCTCCAGAGTTAGCTAACCCACCATTTATCCTCGTCCAAGTAATGTTCTGACTGGTGGAATTTAAAAGATATGAACAAGTAGAAATGGCTTGTAAGTAATCCGTAATAACAGCTGCACTTGTCGGGATTAACTCATCATGTCTCCCTGGCCAGCTGCCAACAGCTTACAGAAACTCAAAAAGGCTTTTAGGCAAGTATGATTAAAGGTGTGGAACACTGAAAACCTAGTTTTTTATGATTATTTCTGATCCTAAAGGGTCACTCTGAGTGTTTCATGCAGGCTGAACATGAGAATAGTCTCCTACACCGATCTCCTGCAGTAGCTTCTGATAGAAAACAGACGGTGAATCTCTAGGATGAGAAAATCCTGACAGCTCTACATCACCCTGTCACTAACATTCATGCACTCATCTGGACTCATGACGGGGAAGGCTGGTGTTGGTTTAGCGTCCAGGAAACGGTAGAGAACGTCTCGGCTAGTGCAGTGGCCGGAAAGGTCAAGAGGTCATCTGTAAGAATGGCACGGAGCTGAATTGTGAATCTTTGGTTTAAAAGCCTAGAAGCTAACTGTTAGCATTAGCAACTCCACCACACAGCAGAACCCCTCCCGGCTTGTGTTGTTAGTGGAGATGACACATCAGCGTGGCAGAGCAAACCGAGTCAGTGGTAGAGTCGTGTTGCTGCTAGCCAATCAGAGAAGAGATGTGCACGTATCAGGAAATAAGACTCCAGGTCCTGTCGTCTGAAGCGTAGCTGTGAGTGTGGCTCACTGCTGGTTCCTGGAAAAGGTGCACCGGTATACCTGACAAGGCATTCATTCCTACTAGAGACCGCTGCAGACGCACCGATGGAACGAGTGCTTCACGCCTTTAAACCTGAACGCTGCTTGTCTCTGTACTCCAGCTGTCTGAGGACACCACTTCAGTCTGGTGTGAGCTGCTGGCGGAGACCCTGACTGCCCTGTGGACCTGTAGTGTCTCTTCAGATCCTGACCGCTGGCTCAGATGGGACCCTTCGGGTCCAGAACCTCGTCCTGGTCCAAAGCTGTCCTCTGGGTTGAATAACATGGTACTGTCTCCTCCTGCTAGTCAACACGTCCCTGTTTGGCCCTTCTGTTTATGTGTGAATGCTGTTCGCAGGGTCCAGCCATGTTGACTAAAGCGGTGTGGTCCCATTGCATGCTGGGTGTTCTAAGCAGCGGCGGGGCTGGTGGACGGGGTCCTGAGGAAGAATCCGTCTTCTCTTTGAGCCACGTTGGGCTCGGGGCGTGGAAAGAGAGAGTCCTGCAGCTGCAGGATGTCTCTGCTGTGTTGTGGGACAACATGGCCGCCCCTGCTCTGGTTGAGTTCAGGTACAACAACACCGTTCACCTCATCAGCATTTTTCATCAGCTATTAAAGATCCTGGTTGTTGTTGAACCATGGTTCTGATCCAGGGATCAGAGCCGGGTCGTTCTGCTGATCTCACATGTTCCTCCGTTAAGATTTGTTTTCTAGCTGTTCTCCATCTGTAGGAACTCAACTGCTTTAGACGTTATTTTGATCATTAATGAGTAGAAATTGTAAAAAACAAAACCTAGATCAAATAATAAACCAGATTAAAAGTATTGTTTCAGTTATAATAACAAGTACAGGATAAACAGCGACATATTACAGGGCAAGAAGCTAATGTCCACAGGTGGACTCCAGGTCTTCTTGAAGAGGTCCTTCACTGAGAAACCATTTTTCACTTATTTCTGAATATAATGGGTTTTTTCATGCAGGCTGAACATGAAAATAGTCTCCTACACCTGTCTCCTGCGTTAGCTTCTGATAGAAAACAGACGGTGAAACTATTGACTTTTAAAACATCAATGCTGCAGAGCAAACGGAGTCAGTGGAGGAGTCCCATTTTTGCTGTCCAATCAGAGGACAGTTGTCCAAGTATCAGGAAACCTGCAGTGCATTGGTCAGCTCACGTGCTGTTTAAATGCGCTGGATGAATAAAATGGTATGGTTGATCCTGTCGTCTGAAGATACTTTCTCCCCCGGCTGACCTCTGCATCCTCAAACAGGCTTACAAGGCATGCATTCGTAGGACCGACCACCGGAGATGAATATGAGTGAAGCACCTCTTCAAAGGAGTCATGCAAAGTTTATTTTTTCCATCGATCAGCTGAATCAGGTTGTTTCTGTCAAACTGGAGGATTTCTGTTGGCCTTGTTGGAGGGTTTTTACTCAAAAAGCCCAAACAGCGAATCAGAGGAGCTGGAGCCCAAAGGCAGCAATGGGCCTGGGCCCAATAGGGAACCTAGAGGAACTCCACATGGAAGCAGCAGCTGAAGACCACAGATACACCTGGTCTCGCTCTCTCAAACTACTGTTGGGGGGAAAACGATCTACCTATCTTGGTTTTCTGTGGTGATGTTGGAAATCAGACTTTGTCTTTTTCCACCTTCCAGTCCAGCGGTCCTCTGAGCAGATAGAGAGAGAGGAGCCACGCCCGTCAAAGTAGAATCATCCAAAGCTTTATTTCCCCTTGTGCAGAGGGGAGAAGTGCTACGCTCCTGACCCGTAGCAATTCAAACAACATGTTCTCTCCCTAGGTGTCCGGACCGTCAGATGAGACTCTCCCAAAATCAGTCAAACCATGAAACTAACTCCCTCGCCGTTTCCCTGGCAACAGACAGACATCTCTCTCCCATCCCACCCTGCAGCTCAGAATAGAAGCTGTTCTTGGGGCCCCGACTGCTACCCATCTATCTTGTCTGGGGTTGTTGGGACCCATCTCACTTCCCTTTGAGACCCTTCACGTTTCATAAGCATAGCTGCAAACCCATATCAGCCCATACAAGTCTTAGGATTACCACATACGTGTCACGGCAACTAAATTTAGGATTACATATGATCATAACACTTCTCCACACTACACGGTGTTTGGTGTCTCTTCCTGAGGGCACCTGGACATGTGTGTGTATTCACTAACCTTGTACGTCTCCAGGGCCACAGACCTGAGGCTTCAGGGAATGGTCCTGCTTTTGCAGCTCCAGAGTATGACCAACCTGCTACCGTCCAACCTGGAGGAGAGCTACCTGAAGAGCTGCAGGAGCCTGGTGGACGATGCTAATCCTCAGATTGCTGCAGAGGAGATCCAGACTGTCCTCAGAGACGCTTTACCTCCAGGCCTACTCCCGGAAGACCTGCTGGGGTTGCTTCTCACCTGTCTGCATCAATACATCCAAGGCAGAGTCCAAGGTTCTGACCCGCTGGTGTGTTCCGGAGTGTTCTGGGTCAATATGGGCATCATGCAGATCAAACTGTGGACACCACAGACCATCTTTGACCCAACCGTGAAGAGAGCCTACAAACTCGACTACGCTAAGCAGGAGGTCAGAGGTTCTGCTGTGTGTGTGTGTGTGTGTGTGTGTGTGTGTGTGTGTGGATGCGCGTGCGTGTGTGTGTGTGTGTGGATGCGTGTGCGTGTGTGTGTGTGTGTGCGCATGTGCGCATGTGTGTGTGTGTGTGTGTGTGTGGATGCGCGTGTGCGTGTGTGTGTGTGCATCATGGGGTTGATCTGAGCTGAGGAGGAGACTCCTGTTGTTTTGTTCATCTTCATCATAATAACGACAACATTAGATGACAACAGGTGCTCACATAGGTTTGTGCTGCTGAACATGTCTGAGCAGCTTGACCACGTTGTTGTGTGTCGGGGAGGAAACACGACAGCAGCCACAGAGTCATGCTGGTTTGAGCGCTGGAGTTATATCAGCTCTGTCTGGAAGTTAGTTTGAAAACTTTCTCTTTCAGTCGTGAACACGTTACTGAGCGGCTAGAATCTCCGTTTCTGGGCTTCAACGTCAGAAAACAGCTGAGTGAAGTCGGCGCTGAGTGAGAGGAGTGTAGTTTGTCCGAGACAGCGGAGCTGCAGACACCCAACTACCTCTGACTGCCTCGGCGCTGAAAAAACACAAAGGAGGGGGCGCGTCTGCTCTGCGCTGGCGCCTCAAAGCATCATGGGAGTTGTAGTCTTTGCGGTAAAATCTGCCAGCGGGCCAGTTTTAATATATTTTTTATATTTATGTCGCGGGCCACATAAAAATGACTCTGACATATGTGGTTTAGATGAAGCTAATATTTTTGATAACTCTGAAAGCTCAACTGGATCAAAACAGTTCAAGCACAGATGAGGTTCCACAGTTACCTCTGATGCTGCCTCACTTACTGAGGAAGAAGAAATCACATTAGGGAGGATGCTAAAGATTTTATTTCTAATAGAATTAATTTTACTTGTAAAAAATTCCATGAAGTCATTGCTGCTGAGGGCTAAGGGAATAGATGGCTCAGAGCTATGATTCTGTGTAAGTTTAGCAACTGTACTGAAAAGAAATGTAGGATTATGCTTATTCTCCTCAATTAATGCTGAAAAATAAGCAGTTCTAGTTTGTTGAAGCTTATTTTTATAAAGCACAAGACTATTTTTCCAGGACAGGTAGGCCTCCTCCTGGTGCGTAGAGCGCCATGTTCTCTCCAATTTCCTAGAGTTTTGTTTTAAGACTCGTAAATGAGAGTTAAACCAGAGGACTAGTTCATCTGTGTCATGCCCGACCTCAGTGCTGAGCGAGCTGTTTCTTATAACGTTGCATCTCAGAAGCATTTTTATGTGGTCCGTTCCAGCTGGCTCTGCTGAAGGAGGAGTGGAAAGCCCGTAACATGTCTTCTCTGTTGCTGACTGGGTTGGAGCTGAAGATGGCAGATTCTTTCCAGCATCCTCGAATCAGGTAAGTACCCGACACTGGGCCCTCAGAAAGCAGGTACCCCACACTGAGGCCTCGGAGCTTCAGGTAAGATCTCATAGGAAGAACAGACAACCTCTTGATGTCCATGCTGTTGGTGCTTGTCCTGATCACAGTGTAGGGAGACAGTCTATCGACACAGAACACACATTTTGTTTAATTATTCATAAAATCAGATGTGCTAAAGTCCACAGTCTGTTTTATAAACCCTGTAAAAACGTTAGGTTATGCATATAACCACTGTTCCCTAAAGCAGAGAACAAGGTAGAACAAAGGTACTATCATCACGCCCTGCTGTGGCCTGGCTAAAGACGCATGTAATCACGCCTATAAAGGCAAATGAGCATGACGCTGTGTGGAGGCCCCACCCCTCACTTGCACTGTCACCTCTGTTCATTACGTCACTGAGCTAGGCTGTGAAGGGGGCAGCCTTGCATTGTACCTTGCTCCTCTCCATCAGGGACCGATGGACTGAAAAGCACTTTTAAACAAAGATGAGGGTAAGATGTGGAGGGGGCATGCAGAGGTCTTCATAGAGTTAACTAGTTTGGTTAACTCAGGCAAAGAAACAGGAGCAAAGCTATCTAGGATGATGGGCCTGGTTGGAGTCGGGAGAGGCGGCGATAAGGCTGAAGGAGAGATGCTAGATCTAACCTTATTGACTTTGTCCACAAAGAAAGACAGAAAGTTCTCACAGTCTGCAACAGAGTGGATGGAGGCTGTAGGAGAGGCAGGAGAGACGATGCTGCTGATGGTGTTAAACAGCACCTTGGGGTTCCCTTTGCTCTGGGACACCAGGTTGGAGAAATAGGAAACCCTAGCGTCTCTGACTGCAGAGTTAAAGGATGTCAGAAGATCCTTTAGGTGCAGCAGATGGACGTGGAGATGGGTTTTCTTCCACAAACGCTCAATTTTTCTGCATTGGCGCTTCAGGCTGCGAAGGCTGTCATTAAACCAGGGAGTAGGGTTCACTGCAGGAACTGATCTGGTTCTGACAGGACAGATGTTGTCCAGAATGGAGAGGCAGTGCTCGTTAAACTGAGAAGTTAAGGAATCTGGGTCGTTATCAGAAGAACAGGGTGGATCAAAAGCAGCAGAAAAATTGCTAGCTGTGCTCTCATTAAGAAAACGAGAACTAACCAGACGGCGAGCAGGAGGTGGGGACGCAGAAACTGACAAGTAAAAGAAAATGCAATGGTGATCTGAAATATAAACGTCCTCAGGACAAACACTGTCAGCATTTAGACTCAGGGGAAAAACAAGGTCTAGAGTGTGTCCCCTGGTGTGTGTGGGGCCAGAAACATGCTGGGTGAAGCTGAAGGAGTCCATAAGGCTGGAGAAATTCATGGCAAAGTGATCAGAGGGATCATCAACGTGGATGTTAAAGTCACCAACAATCACCAGTCTGGACAGCGTCACAGTGGAGGATAGAAAGTCACTAAACTCCTGAAGGAAAGAACTGTTTGGACCAGGTGGACGATAGACCACAGCACAGTAGAACGGGTCCTTACGCCCGACTTTAATCAGCTGCAGTTCAAAGGAAGCAAAGTGACCAGAGGTTGTAGAGCTACATGGAAGATGGTGTCTGAAAACAACAGCTAGGCCTCCACCACGACCAGAACCCCGGGGCTGGCTAAGAAAAGAATAAACACTCGGGCAGAGTTCAATCAGAGCAGAATAATCAGATGTTTGCTGCCAAACTTCAGTCAGAAACAGAAAATCCATGTTTTTAGACAGACGGAAGCAAGAGAAGATTAGTAGAGAAAAGTTTGAAGAATTGTCCATTGACTGCAGCTAAACCAAGCACAGGCGCCATCTTGTTACTGACCCGGAAGCAGAAAAAATACAAGAAATAAACTAATAAAGAATCTAAACAAGAAGATGGGAAAATTGGAACATTAGCAAGTTTTTTACAAGAAAAATCTCTAATTTGCAAGTATAGCAAATAGTGATTATTAGTCCGAACAAATTTTAACAGGTAGCTGTTCAAAGCTAGCAGAAGTATCATTTATATATAAATCTTCAGTGCTGTGAGTGTCCTTGTCATACCAAACTTTGAAGCCATTATTCATTAGGAATGGTTGGAAAAGATGATTATGTATTAAAGGTGAGTGAACAGAAATACTCAGAAAACCCAGAAATATCTTAAACTGATTTAAAATACGTGGCGATTGAGTTACGATAATATAATTCTTAATATTATTAACTAGTGATGGTAGAGGTGTGCAGAGTAATGCAGGGAGTGGGTGTGGGGCGCTTGTAGCTCTTCTCAATCTGAAGCCATGCAAGGATCTTTTCATCCCAGTCTTGTAACCACAGAGAAATGGCATTAACATTTCAGACCAGTGTTCTGTACCCATGTTCGGGAGTGAAACCCACCCACATCCTTTGGTCTTTCCATAAATTATTTTCTTATACGAGCTGATTTATTATTCCAAATAAAAGAAGAAACGATCAAAAGTCTTGGGATTGCGTTCTTCCGGCTCTTGGAGAGCACGGACGCTTTTTTCTTCCTCTCCTCCCTATCGTATCCCAAGGCCCTTGGTCTGTCTCTGGGTGGACGGCGCTTCCGCATGTTTTCTGGAAAACTGGAAACTGAAATTACTAAAATGGACCTGGTCAGTTGGTCTCTCAACGCGATTGACCAAAACGATGAGACCGGGAGAAGGGGCTCCCGGGTGAAGGTGGATCTCCTGTAGAAAAGCAATAGCAGCACCAAGATATCGTAAGTGAGAGGGTGCCCTCTTCCTCTTAGTTGCTCGATTTAGACCCTTCGCATTCCAACTCATAATTTAAGTCATTTTTACCTGGGATGAGATGTGAATTACTCCGAGCCGCTAGAATCAAGCTACTCAGTCCTTCTTCCACACCTATTATTCGTTTGCCCCACACGTTTAGAATAGAGTGTAGAGAGGCAGTAGATGCTCTGTTCTACTCTTGAAACGGGTGGATGGAGGCTTGCATCGCAGTTACTGAGTTTTCTAGCGCCTCCATGCCGTTAGCATTAGTATCTGTTTCTGTGCTAGCCAAGGAGTCCGATCTGTCCCGCGGTGGGGCTCGCACACTCTGTCGTTTGGGAAGTTTTGGAGACGTTTGTCTATTTATGAGGTAGTAAAGTCACTTCCACCACTGGAGTTCGAAAGGTTATGATGTCTAAAACAAATAAACTTAACACGTTTTAGCGGGAGCTGTGGACGACGCGTCTACTCACTGCTCATGCACAAGCACGCCACCCAGTTAAGCTAGCTTTTCAATAGCGAGGTTAAGAGCGTAAGAACTGAGAAATGATGGTGAAGCTGTTGCTAATAAGTGGAGGACTGGGCCTCCACGCAGCGTCATGCTCATTAGCCTTTATGAGTAGATGTGTTAGCGAGGGCACACGAGAGCGTGATGTCCCGTCGTGCCTTCGTCGTACCGAGTGAATCAACCGAAAAGGAACTTTATCGATCTCAGATTAGTTACGTGTTTTAAAACTGTTAATTCTAGTGAATCTAGTACCTACATTCTGCTCTGAGTGTTCTGAGCTGTGTGTGTGTGTGTGTGTGTGTGTGTGTGTGCATGTGTGTGTGTGTGCGTGTGTGTGTGTGTGTGTGTGCATGTGCATGTGTGTGTGTGTGTGTGTTTAGGTACCTGTGGAGCCGTATGCAACAGCTGACGGAGCAGATACAGGAGCTCTCCAGGAAGCAGGCCTTCCGGCCTCGTGAGTCCCAGTATGGACGGCTCTTTCAGGACCTGCAGCATTATCTTGGCAGCATTGGACAGGTGTCCACCATCAAGGAGCTGCTGTCCCACATGCTGAAGGTCCTGCAGGACTCCTCCTCTGCCAGGTCCAAGGCAGCAGTCCGGGCCCTCCTGAAGGAGGAGGCCGTGTGGCAGAACTCCCAGCAGCGCTTCTGTCAGAAGCTTTTGGAGGACTACCCACTGTACCCAGATGTTGTCAGCCCAATCAGAACCGGTATCCTCCAGCTGCAGCATGGCATGAAGCTGGTGTCCTCCCAGGTGGTGGCCTCTCTGACCCCAGTCCCAGGTCTGTCCCAGCTAGCGTCCTGCCTGCTGGCCTTCCCCTCTGTGTCCCCCAGCCTCCCGTCCTACCTCGCCCGGGCTGACTTTCTGTGCTCAAGGACGTGTATGGATATTCTGAGTCTGGTGGAGCTTCTACCAAAACAGGACTCTGGTCGTGTGATCCCCCAGACCTCCACTTTGCTAGTGAACGCTCTGCTGTATGTGCAGAGCAACAGCCTGTCCACTGGTGTGTTAAGTCCAGAAGCGTGCAGTCTCTTCAGACACATCTGTCAGGTCGGGGTCTCTCAGAGTCTTCTCAGGTCTTAGTGGTGTTTCTTCTGGTGGTGAAGTCTCTGCTTCTGCTCCTCAGGCTCTGGTGAATGAGTGGGATGAACAGGAGAGACGGGAGCGGGAGCGGGAGCTGGTGGAGGCTTCTCTGTATCGCAGCAGACTTCATGGTTCAGGTCTGACCGAGGATGAGCAGGAGGAGAAGGACTTCAGGCTCCACTTCCCTCATTTCAACAAGGTACAGGTCTGAGACCAGGGGGTCTGTAAAGCTTCAGCTAGACCCTCTGCAGGATGGTTTTCATCGTCGTCTGGTCTGTGGGGTCTCGGTGGGTCACGTTTGTGTTCTGCTCCGCTAGAAGCTGGTGGGGTGTGTCAGCGTGGGATCTTAGCTCTAAAGGGTTTCCGTACCTCCATTGTTGATTAGGACAGCAATGCCCCTCCCAGAGGAGGGAAAATGGAGCTCTCTGATTGGCCAAGGCTGCGTTTAGCCGTCTCTGTGGTTTATAGGGTGGTGTCGGGCTACATGGGCGTACGGAACATCATAACTCGCCCAGCTGTAGAGCAGCACTGATGGAAGAATGCATTCTCTGCTAACATGCTGCGCTACAGCGTGGTGATGTAGTCGCTGGCAGAGCACCCCCGCATCACTGAAGGCTAACCCTAACCCCAGCCTGCTTAGGCTAAAGGCGGGAATAACCCAGAGATGCTACTGGTGGACTTTTCCTAAATTGTGACTTGAGCTCCTGACTGAATCTGGACTTTTCCAGGACTTTGCAGATTTACAGACCCAGATGAGTTTGGAAGGTCCAGCAGACACTGAGCAGAACCTTAATGAAGACAGCCCTCACGGGGCGGCTGAGGTGGGCTGTTTGTCCTGGTCTGCTATGAACACCGTGGTCCAGGTCCATCAGCTCATGTGCCTGGGCTATGCCCGGTCCCTGTGGTACCAGAACACAGCACCAGCAAATCAAAGTAAAGGACACATCCAAGCCCTGCTCTTGTCCTATCAAATCGCTTGCCCGATGATGTCATCCATCTATCGTCTGATTGGTTCGTAGCTCTGACTTCTTCACTTTGTAAACATTAAATGATCAGTTGTGTGTGTTTTAAGTTCTGGTCCGGTTTCCTGTCCAGATTCTGATGTGGACCAGCAGCTGACAGGCAGCGGCCTGTTGCTCTCTGCCATCCTCCAGAACACCGT
>NC_091743.1:91526457-91578957 GCF_043380555.1 Nothobranchius furzeri
GTGTATGGAGGGATGGATGGATAGAGGGATGGATAGAGGGATGGATGGATAGAGGGATGGATAGATGGATGGATGGATGGATAGAGGGATGGATAGATGGATGAATGGATGGATAGAGGGATGGATAGATGGATGGAGGGGTGGATGGAGGGATAGAGGGATGGATGGGTGGAGGGATGGATGGATAGAGGGATGGATGGGTGGATGGAGGGATGGAGGGATAGAGGGATGGATGGGTGGATGGATGGATGGAGGGATGGATGGATAGAGGGATGGATAGAGGGATGGATGGGTGGATGGAGGGATGGATGGATAGAGGGATGGATAGAGGGATGGATGGGTGGATGGAGGGATAGATGGATGGATGGATGGATGGATGGATGGATGGATGGATAGAGGGATGGATAGAGGGATGGATGGGTGGATGGATGGATGGATGGATGGATAGAGGGATGGATGGGTGGATGGATGGATGGATGGATGGATGGATGGATGGATAGAGGGATGGATGACGGTATATTCTGGTTCCTGTAACGGTCCTGTCGGTGATTTCCAGCTGACCCAGGTGGTTGAGCGGATCCTGGCCTTCAGCCTGACCAGCCCACTGGCGAAGTTCTTGAACGGTCTGGAGATCCTGCTCAGTAAAGCTCAGGTGGGAGGAGTCAGCAGCCTAACAGGTGACACCTGGTGGTGTGCTACCAGTCGTGGTGAGTCAGGTGTGTGTTTACTGTCCCGGTAGGACTGGGAGAATAACGCCAGCCGCTCCGTCTCCCTGCGGAGAGAACTGGAACCAGTCACACAGCTCATCATCCAGTGGCGCCAGCTGGAGCTCAGGTACGAAGGGGAGGAGTTTGTGTTGTAGCCTTCAGATGCTAACCATGCTAGCTAGTACGTTGGTCTGTGATTGAGACTCGTGTTGGGCTGCAGCTGCTGGTCCAACAGTCTGGACAACACCATGAAGAGGCACATGCAGAAGTCCATCAAACACTGGTTCTCCATCTACCAGCTGCTGGAGAAGTACCTGGAGGGAGAGAGGGCGGAGCCTAATCCAGGTATGTGTGACCCAGCCTAGCACACGTTCAGAACCTGACCTGTGGTCGTTAGTTCCCTCCGTATGGTTGGATGTGTCACGGATCTGAGGAGACACCTGTCTGTCTTCTAGACGGGGGCGTGGAGCGGCTCTCCCTGTCCTCGGTGTCTTCCACTCTCCAAGCTTTTATGGAGGGTTCCACCGTGGGGGAGTTTGACACCCGCCTCAGGATGCTGCTGAGCTTCCACTGCCACCTGCTGCTGGTCCCCAGCCAGCCTGGACGAGGTCAGAGGTCACTCAGAGGGACGCGTTCCATTACTGTGTTTATTTAGTGTGGTTGGTTCTTCTGTATCAGACACAAGCAGCCAGTCCATGTCTCCTCCAGATGTGTCAGCTGTAAACCACTTCCTGTTGGGTGATGTCCCCGTCCCTGTCCCTACAGAGTCTCTGTCTAGTGTCCTCTGGAACCTTCACAAGTACTACAGCCAGTTCTCCAACAGCATTCAGGCCAGAGTCACTCAGCTCAGGGAGCCGATCGAGAAGGAGCTGAAGGTACAAGCACGTTCTCCTCTGAAGGTTCTCTCAACACCTTCAAGGTCCATTAAAATACCAACTCCTTATTTCAGGACTTTGTCAAGATCTCCAAGTGGAACGATGTCAGTTTCTGGTCCATCAAGCAGTCTGTGGAGAAGACCCATCGGTAGGTATCTGGTTCTGGACCCGGCTGGTTTGAAGGTGTGGGTGGTACCTGTGAAGGGAGCGGTTCTCAGGCCTGTGGCTGTCCAGTGTGACATGACCAACCCGGCCTCCAGCGGTCTCCAGCGCCGGGAAACCTACAGAAAGCCAGAGTGAACCGGGCTTTAGACTCACGCCTCTCTTTCAGGACGCTCTTCAAGTTTGTGAAGAAGTTTGACGAAGCTCTGAGTTGTCCGAGCCTCCCCTCCCTGGTGGAACCAGGAGGCGGTGTAGATGTGGACGTAAACCCGGAGTACAGTCCTGTCCAGCGGATCCACCGGGCTCTGAAGAACATCCTGTCTGGAGGAGAACGGGCCCTTCAGGTACAGGTGCTGGTCCCTCACTGGGGCTGGTCTATTAACAAACATAGATATCTGTCCGTAGATATATGTCAATAGATGTGAGGTTTCCTTTCATTCCTCATTATGAGATGATTCTAAGAGTTGGTCTAGTGGAGGGTGACGAGATCAGTGTCGTGGTTTGAATGGTCTTCCGGCCCAGCCCGCTAGGCTCTACCGACTCTGGGTTGTTTCAGACGGAGCCTCCAGCAGAAGGAGTCCACGCCTCTCCTCTACAAGCACGTCTGCCCGCTCTGGCCCGAAGAATGAAGAAGATTTGTGTCCAGATGCTGAAGAAGGACCTGCTACCTGAGCTGACTGAAGATCTGGACTACTTCACAGGTGACACTTTCCTTCTACACTGCAAACAGAAACTAGGCGCGTGACCCGGTACCACATGGCTAAGGTGAAAGGTCACCCTGATGGAGGCTGTTGAAGGTGTGGTGTGAGACCTGCTGGGACAGGCGGAGGTGTCTAACCGTTCAGCTTCTGGTTGTTGGAGCAGGGAAGGTCGTCAGCAGCCTACAGGATCTGCAGAGCCTCAGCGTGGACCGGACCGCAGACAAGGACAAGCAGAAGAGCGAGGTCAAGCACATCCAGCAGCAGAAGAAGAGAGCTCTGTCGGACCTGTTCAAGATGCTGTCCAACACGGGTGATGACCCGCACCTGCTCCGCCGCTTCACCTGCATCAGTAGTCCATCTCACCGGCTTTTCCTTTTAGGGTTGTCCTACCGTAAAGGTCTGATGTGGAGCAGAACCACCGACCCAGAGAGCCCCCTCCTGGTCCAGCCTCTGGAGCTGAGTGCTGCTCTTTGTGCTGTGAAGAACCAGCACCAGGATGAGAGCAGGTACGCCCATATGGGTCCACATCAGGTCCTGATGAGGACTGGTAATCTAGAGCTCAGGAGGTTTTGGGTGTAGTTTGTTTACAGAGGTGAGGACGGCGTGGGACGGATGTCAGAAGTACTTCTACCGCTCGTGGGCCCGAAGAACCGCGCTGCAGACGGCTCTGCAGCATTCAGCTAAGGTCTCACCAAATCCTTCTATTCTGCTGAGTCACTTCCTGTTCTGAGCCTGGTCCTGACCCGGGACTGCTCCCCTCTGTGTGCCTGTAGGAGGTGGGTGTGGGGACCATCGATCGCTGCAGGGGCTTCACCTCTCACCTGTTCAAGCTGCTCCTCAAACAGAGGACGTGTCTGGCCCGGCTCACTGATCAGTGGGTCTCCCTCAGGTGAGTCCAGCTTTCACCTCGTCTTAAAGGTGTGGTTCATGGAAAAGCATTCTTAATGATTATTTCTGATTATAATGGCTCACTCTGAGCTGAACATGAAAATAGTCTCAAGTGTGTATGAAAGCCCGGTTTCCCAGTAGCCGGGTTCATCACCACCGACGCAGCTGCCCCGCTGGCGGCCTCAGAGTCCTTACTCGTGACCGCTGTAGACGGAGCGCTCGGTCTCATTCTGGCAGTATTCATTTGATCCGTTATATTAGCAGACCTGCCCACCTGTACGCATTTTGTGTAACAAGTACGCTATTGGTCACCGTTAGCAACTCCACCACGCAGCAGAGCTCCTCCAGTGCAGAAGTACTGAATAAATTAGTGAACCACACCTTTATCTCTACAAGCAGCAGCAGAGCAGGTCTCTCTCGGGAGGTAAACACAAACCAGGTGAGCCTCTGAGCTGAAACGGTTTCCAGAGCAGGTGACGAGCTACGTAAGCCCATTAACTAACCCCGAACGTTTCTTCTCTGCCCCGCCTCCTCGTGTAGGTCACTGACCGATGACATCCAGCAGATAAGAGTCCAGCTCCAGACTCAGAGTGAGGATGCAGGGTGCACCCTCCCCCCCCAAGACTCTCTCCAGGACTGGGTCAGAACAGGACAGGGCCTGGCTGCCCAGTGTGCCACCCTCCTGCAGCAGCTGGTGTGGCTGCTGCTGTGCTGTCCCGCCAGTCCCCAGCTGAGGGCAGAAGTATGCCCTTCCACCCTGAGGCACCCGTCCCCCCTGGCGCCTCGGTGCCAGCCCCCCGGCTGCCTGCTGAGGAGAGGAGACGCTGCTTGGTGCCAGCTCCACCAGCTCGTTGCTGCCATGCTGAAGCACTGCCAGAGTCTGCAGGAGGAGCTGGCTTCTGTGATCCAACAGGCGTCGGGGGGAGTTCTGCTCGCATGGTAAGACATCATCACTTCACTTCTGATTACGGTCAGAATGAAGAGGGAGCAGGATGCTTGCTTCTGTTTGTGTCATGGTTCCATCATGTCAGGAGGGCACGTCGAGACGCGTTCCAGAGAAACAGCTGTGTGAGAAGTTCAGCCACAACAAGATGACTACATGTTTGTCTCCCACAGGAGCAGCTTTTCTGTCTGCTCTTCAGCCATGGAGCAGCTAGCAGACGTTGCAGGCCAGATGAGCAGCATAGAGCAGCTCTTCACCACGGCCTCCAGTGTGGGCGGCACCAACTACCAGCCAGCCGTGACGCAAAGCCTTCGATATGTCCGAGGACAGGTGGAGGCTGGCGTCACGGAGTTCACCGCCTGGAAGACCCAGCTGCTGTTCCTGGACCAGCCACCCTCAGGTGAAGGCGGCGATCTGTCAGGAGCGCTACAGAGCTGCCAGCTTCATCAGCTGGGCTTAAACAGCTGATCTTTTGTTGTTTACAGATCAGCAGTCCTCCTTCTGCCGCCGCTTCTCCGCTGAGCTGGAGACAAACATCAACAAGGTGCTGTGTGCCGTCCAGAAGCTGGTGAAGAGGAGGGAGAGAGAGCTGCCAACTGAGCAACACGGAGACCCAGAGCTGATCCAGGGTCAGAGCTTAGGCTGCCTTTTACTTGAACCTGGCTAGAAAGCACTCTCACATCTCTGAGTCTAGTCCGAGTCGACATGAGCTGCACAACTCCAGCCCGCCTCACATCTGGATATTAGAGCCCTGCACTGAAGCCCTAGGCCCTCGGGCCGGGCCGGACACGGGCTCAGATTTTAGGCCCGTGCAGGGCTCTACTGGATCTATGGCTGCTGTACCAATCTTCTCCAGAAGAACAAACCCAGCATGTGCAGGAAAGGGTGGTGATTTCAACACAAACACTCATTGTTGTGTGTTTTCTGCTGGTTCTATTTGCTCCAGAGGGTGAGGAGGAGGGGGGGGAGGAGTCAGTGGTGGACCTGCTGAAGCCTGGACACCTAACTCAACTCCTGGAGGAGGATCTGGAAGCGGATATGAAGAGTCTGTCTGTGGGTGATGTCACCGCTGGGCTGGGAGGGCTATTGAGCCTACTGAGGAGCTACAGAGACTCCAGTCAGCCTCCTCAGCTTCAGGTACGTCACCTGGTCACCTGGTCACCTGGATCCCTTCAGCAGGGAGCCCCGTTTACTCTAATAAGTCATCCTGTCTCTGTGTGTGTGTGTGTGTGTGTGTGTGTGTGTGTGTGTGTGTGTGTGTGTGTGTGTGTGTGTGTGTGTGTGTGTGTGTGTGTGTGTGTTTGTGTGTGTGTGCGTGTGTATGTGTGTGTGTGTGTGTGTGTTTGTGTGTATGTGTGTGTGTGTGTGTTTGTGTGCACGTGTGTATGTGTGTGTGTGTGTGTGTGTGTGTGTGTGTGTGTGTGTGTGTGCACGTGTGTGTGTTTGTGTGTGTGTGTGTGTGTGTGTGTGTGTGTATGTGTGTGTGTGTGTTTGTGTGCACGTGTGTGTGTGTGTGTGTGTGTATGTCTGTGTGTATGTGTGTGTGCACGTGTGTGTGAGATCAGGAGGTGAACCAGGCCTGCAGGATGCTGGTGCGTCTGCATCCCCTGCTGGGCGTGTACTCTGACCTGGTGCTCTACTTCCTGACCGCGTCACTCGGAGTCCATCGGAGCACGGGCAAGCTGCTCTCCGTCCTGGCTAGCATCTTCACCGAGCTGGCTCAGAAGGTACGGATGCTGGTCCAGTCAGGTTGGAACTGGTTAACAGGTGCGGGTTAGTAAAGGGTGTGGTGTGCTCCTCAGGGGTTCTGCTTGCCCCCGGAGCTGGTGGATGGTAGTGATGGAGATGGAGCCAGTGAGTTTCATGACTACCAGAGTGGTGGAATTGGAGAAGGAGAAGGAGCCAAAGATGTCAGCGACAAGATAGAGAATGAAGATCAGGTGAAAACATGGAATAGTGTAATTCTGCTTCTGTAACCATAGAAACCACCTGACTCCGATCCAGAAAGACTGAAGCAGCAAACTTCTCTACCTGAACAACACCAAGATGGCGTCTCTTCCTGTCTGTTTGCTGCTGTAGGTGGAGGACACGCATCATGAGGGACAGGAGAAGGAGGAGCAGCAGGATGGAGAAAACATCAAGTCAGAGGACAATGCCATAGAAATGTCTGAAGACTTCGACGGCCAGATGCACGATGGAGATGAAGCAGGTGAGTTTCACCTGGAGGAGTTGAGTCGCAGTCAAGATCTGCTCGTTCCCTCTCAAGGTTCCTCATTCTGATCATTTCTAGGTGAAAATGAGGAGGAGTCTGACAAAGAGGAAGAGGAGGAGCTTGACAAGAAGATGGGAGACCTGGGAGACGGTCAGACAGACACTCTGGATGAACGACTGTGGGGAGACGATGAGGATGATGGAGGAGGAAGTGGTGAGGAGGAGGAGGAGTCTGGTCAGGGGATGGATCAGGTAGGACCTAGCATCAGCCAGAAGAAGATCAGCACCTCCTCTCCCAGACTAGAGTCCTGTCCCTTTCTGTTGAACAGGGGGAATCCCAGCTAGCCGCTAAAGATGACCAGCTACACCAGGGCGAGTCCAACGAGGACAAGAACAACCAAGACAAAGATGAAGACATGTGTGAGGAGGAGGAGGAGGAGAAGATCCACGAACAAGGAGACAAGGTGAGGAGCAGCTGTCCGCCCTGCTCATGTTGAGGATTTGAACTGTTAATATGCCCGACATAACCCAAACAGGGACCAGCTGGGTGGGAGGGGGTGTCAGGAACACAAACCTGGATTTATCATCAGGTTTTAGATCCGTGCGTCCATGAAGAGCTGAGTGGAGTAGGAAGAGTCGTGCAGCTGAAACTGAGACTGGATAGGTTCGCTTCTCTGGTGATGACAGGAAAGGTGAACACCTAGAGCTCAAAGTCAGGTGACCCCAACAGGTCATAGAAATGATGACTGCTGTACAAGCAAACAGGAGGTTACAGGAACAAACTGGTTTTAGTTTCCAGACACAGTTGCCATGGTAACCAGATCTTTGGCCTTTAACAGCTTTATATATTAGTAAAAGGACCTCCATGTGTCGAGTTATCGTCAGCTCACAAAACTACGTCCAGTAGCTCAGGAGATAATACACACACACACACACACACACACACACACACACGCGAGATTTTCGAACATCTTAAATGCGAGGACTGAATGTCGTTGTTCTTCGTTGTTCTTCAGAGGGAGTTCGATGAGAACGAGGTGGATCCGTATCACGGTGAACAGGACAAGAGACCAGAACCTGAAGCTATGGAACTGCCCCAGGACCTCAACCTGGACCAGGATGAAGAGGCTGGAGATGATGAAGAGGATGAAGTTGATGGTGAGGACCTAGCTGTATGTCAAATGTTTATCTGAGGCTGACAGATGGTTACCATGGTGACCCTGTTTAGCCACTGGCAGCAGCACTGAGCTGCCGGAGTTAACGTGGTTAGTCATGTTGTTCAGATTCATCATCAGTGTTCTAACATGTTTATAACATTTTCATAACCTCATCAAGTTGGTTTTCCTTTTTCAGGAGAGAATTCCTCAGAGGCTGATGATAAATCCATGAATCCGGACATGATGGAGAAAGAGCAGAAGGAGGGGGAGGGGGAGGAGGAGAGAGGAGAGGGCGAGCAGAGAGAAGAGGACATGGAGGAGAACCAGGCTCAAGAAGAAAACAATCAGGAATATAACATGGAGGAGGAGTCTGTTGATAAAGAAGATGAAGAAAAGGAGAAGGAAGAGGAGAGAGAAGGAGAGAGAGGAAAAGAGGAGGATGTCAGTGTCCCTAATTACAAAGGAGAGGAACCACAGGTGTGTATGGGAGGAGTGTGTGTTGTTCCTGTTACACACCTGTATTAACACAAGTTTCCTGTTGGGGCTTACAGGAGGAGGCTGAGGGGGAGGAGAGGGAGGAAGAGGAGGAGCCTAATTCAGCTGAGAGGAAGGACCACAGCAGGAATGCTCAGGTCGGTGACGAGAACGTTCAGTCAGACTCCGCTGTGGAGCTGGCGGGGGAGCCGTCAGAGAAAGATCAGGCTAAAGAGGTAAGAGTGCCATGGTTTAATAAAGACTGGGACATGGGGACACACTGGAGATACCCTAGGGTAGGGGTGCCTAATCCTGATCATGGAGGGACGATATCCAGCACATTTGAGTGGTTTCTCTGCTCCAACACGCTGAGTCATCTGTGCAACAGCTCATCAGGCCTGTTAATCACTTGCTAATCGAAATCGAGGTTAGAACTAAAACATGCTGGATACCGGCCCCGCTGGACCAGGATTAGGCACCCCTGCCCCTAGAGAAACCGTCGAAACACTGTAGAGACATTCTGGATACACAGTAGAGATACAGTAGAGACATACTGGAGACAATAGAGATACACTAGAGACACAGAGACATACTGGAGACATACTAGAAACACAATAGAGACATACTGGGGACATAAAAGAGATGCACTGGAGACACTATAGAGATATACTGGGGACACAACAGATCCAGTAGATACACTATAGAGACATAATGGAGACACTAAAGAGACATACTGGAGACATACTAGAAACACAATAGAGACATACTGGGGACATAAAAGATACACTGGAGTCACTATAGAAGACCTGCCACCTGTAAGCATTTTTGTAGAAAGTACGCATATTATCATCTAACTACGCTGGTACGACTCACTCCTCTAAATTACACAAAAAGCTGCGAACACGTGAGTTCTGTAGCAAATGTACACGTGTGATACTCATGTCTGCAACACGACTCAGCAGCGTGTTGAAGAAGTTTAAGCCAGTACTCTTAGAAAGGAGGAGAAAAACTATTCTGCCTATCCTAGAGACACAGTAGAGACATACTGGAGACAATAGAGATACACTAGAGACACAGTAGAGACATACTGGAGGCAGTAGAGATACACTAGAGACACAGCAGAGACAAACTGGGGACAATAGAGAGACACTAGAGACATACTGGAGACAGTAGAGATACACTAGAGACACAGTAGAGACATACTGGAGACAATAGAGATACACTAGAGACACAGTAGAGACATACTGGAGGCAGTAGAGACACAGTAGAGACAAACTGGGGACAATAGAGAGACACTAGAGACATATTGGAGACAGTAGAGATACACTAGAGACACAGTAGAGACATACTGAAGACAATGGAGATACACTAGAGACACAGTAGAGACATACTGGAGACAATATTGATACACAGAGACATACTGGAGACAATAGAGATGCGACATACTGGAGACAATAGAGATGCACAGTAGAGACATACTGGAGACAATAGAGACAGTAGAGGCACAGAAGATACATACTGCAGACAATAGACATACACTAGAGACACAGTAGAGACATACTGGAGACAGTAGAGATACACAGTAGAGACATACTGGAGACAATAGAGATGCAGTAGAGACATACTGGAGACAATAGGGATACACTAGAGACACAGTAGAGACATACTGGAGACAATAGACATACACTAGAGACACAGTAGAGACATACTGGAGACAATAGGGATACACTAGAGACACAGTAGAGACATACTGGAGACAATAAAGATACACTAGAGACACAGTAGAGACATACTGGAGACAATAGAGATACACAGAGACATACTGGAGACAGTAGACATACATTAAGAGACACAGTAGAGACATACTGGAGACAATAGAGATACAGTAGAGGCATACCGGAGACAATAGAGATACACAGAGACATACTGGAGACAGTAGAGACACAGAAGAGACATACTGGAGACAATAGACATACACTAGAGACACAGTAGAGATATACTGGAGACAATAGGAATACACTAGAGACACAGTAGAGACATACTGGAGACAATAGGGATACACTAGAGACACAGTAGAGATATACTGGAGACAATAGGGATACACTAGAGACACAGTAGAGACATGCTGGAGACAATAAAGATACACTAGAGACATACTGGAGACAATAGGGATACACTAGAGACACAGTAGAGACATACTGGAGACAATAGGGATACACTAGAGACACAGTAGAGACATACTGGAGACAGTAGAGATACATTAGAGACACAGTAGAGACATACTGGAGACAATAAAGATACACTAGAGACACAGTAGAGACATACTGGAGACAATAGAGATACACAGAGACATACTGGAGACAGTAGAGATACATTAGAGACACAGTAGAGACATACTGGAGACAATGGAGATACACTAGAGACACAGTAGAGACATACTGGAGACAATATTGATACACAGAGACATACTGGAGACAATAGAGATGCGACATACTGGAGACAATAGAGATGCACAGTAGAGACATACTGGAGACAATAGAGACAGTAGAGGCACAGAAGATACATACTGCAGACAATAGACATACACTAGAGACACAGTAGAGACATACTGGAGACAGTAGAGATACACAGTAGAGACATACTGGAGACAATAGAGATGCAGTAGAGACATACTGGAGACAATAGGGATACACTAGAGACACAGTAGAGACATACTGGAGACAATAGACATACACTAGAGACACAGTAGAGACATACTGGAGACAATAGGGATACACTAGAGACACAGTAGAGACATACTGGAGACAATAAAGATACACTAGAGACACAGTAGAGACATACTGGAGACAATAGAGATACACAGAGACATACTGGAGACAGTAGACATACATTAAGAGACACAGTAGAGACATACTGGAGACAATAGAGATACAGTAGAGGCATACCGGAGACAATAGAGATACACAGAGACATACTGGAGACAGTAGAGACACAGAAGAGACATACTGGAGACAATAGACATACACTAGAGACACAGTAGAGATATACTGGAGACAATAGGAATACACTAGAGACACAGTAGAGACATACTGGAGACAATAGGGATACACTAGAGACACAGTAGAGATATACTGGAGACAATAGGGATACACTAGAGACACAGTAGAGACATGCTGGAGACAATAAAGATACACTAGAGACATACTGGAGACAATAGGGATACACTAGAGACACAGTAGAGACATACTGGAGACAATAGGGATACACTAGAGACACAGTAGAGACATACTGGAGACAGTAGAGATACATTAGAGACACAGTAGAGACATACTGGAGACAATAAAGATACACTAGAGACACAGTAGAGACATACTGGAGACAATAGAGATACACAGAGACATACTGGAGACAGTAGAGATACATTAGAGACACAGTAGAGACATACTGGAGACAGTAGAGATACACTAGAGACACCGTAGAGATATACTGGAGACAATAGGGATACACTAGAGACACAGTAGAGATCTACTGGAGACAGTAGAGATACACAGTAGAGACATACTGGAGACAATAGAGATGCAGTAGAGACATACTGGAGACAATAGGGATACACTAGAGACACAGTAGAGACATACTGGAGACAGTAGAGATACATTAGAGACACAGAAGAGACATACTGGAGACAATAGGTATACACTAGAGACTCAGTAGATATATATTGGAGACAATAGGTATACACTAGAGACACAGTAGAGACATACTGGAGACAATAAAGATACACTAGAGACACAGTAGAGATATACTGGAGACAATAGAGATACACAGAGACATACTGGAGACAGTAGAGATAAATTAGAGACACAGAAGAGACATACTGGAGACAATAGACATACACTAGAGACACAGTAGAGATATACTGGAGACAATAGGGATACACAAGAGGCACAGTAGAGACATACTGGAGACAATAAAGATACACTAGAGACACAGTAGAGACATACTGGAGACAATAGAATACACAGAGACATACTGGAGACAGTAGAGATACATTAGAGACACAGTAGAGACATACTGGAGACAATAAAGATACACTAGAGACATACTGGAGACAATAGGGATACACTAGAGACACAGTAGAGAAATACTGGAGACAATAAAGATACACTAGAGACACAGTAGAGACATACTGGAGACAATAGAATACACAGAGACATACTGGAGACAGTAGAGATACATTAGAGACACAGTAGAGACATACTGGAGACAATAAAGATACACTAGAGACACAGTAGAGACATACTGGAGACAATATTGATACACAGAGACATACTGGAGACAATAGAGATACATTAGAGACACAGTAGAGACATACTGGAGACAATAGAGACACAGTAGAGATAAACTGGGGACACAAAAAGGATACACTGGAGACACTATAGAGATACACTGGAGATGCCCAGGAGAGACTGTGGGGACAATAGAGACATAGTGGAGACACAGTGGAGGCACTATAGAGATAGACTAGGGACACAGTGGGGACACCAGAGACACCTTCTTACCAAAGATGGTCCAGATGTAAGCTGGAGTATTGTTCCCCCTACCATTAGGAATATGGCAGCGGAGCAGCAGATGCTAGCCAATCAGAGGGACATCAGTCAAAGCTGACGGCCAGGATGGCGTCTCAGACCCAGACCAAGAGCAAGACTCAGGTACTTCTCACTAAAACACCACCAGCAGGTCTCTGACGCACTGCTGTGAGTCCTCACATCAGTCTTCTTCCTCCAGAGTATGAAACGAAAACCTGGCCGAGCCGATAATGAGAGATTGATGGGAGACCATAGCAAACAAGTCAACAAGCGTCTCCGGATGGTGGACAGCGGCAAGGAGCCCACCGAGGACAAGCAGGGTGAAGGCCAGCAGGACTCGGACCTGTATGAGTACATCAAAGAGGGATCAGCGAGCTACGACACGCAGACCTACGGTCAGTCTTCATCCTGTCCCCAACATTTGGGTGTGGTTACAGATGGTTTCACTCATCATTTCATTATTGAACTCCTGGTTTAATCATGTTCTGGGTGGTGGTAGAACACCTCTATCATGGAGACAGGCTCTAATCTCTGTTAGACCAAAGTTTGGGAAAGCTAAAACTGAATCTAGTTCCTATAGACTCGTATACAGACTCGTAAACATACAGTCATTGGGACATGGACACAACGCTAACATTTTTGGCTCTATACACCACAACGGATATCAAATGAAACGAACAAGATGTGCTTTAACTGCGAACCGTCAGCTTTTAGAGGGTATTTACATCCAAACCCGGTGAGCGTGTAGGAATTACAACAGTTTCATATGTGCCTCCCACTTGTTAAGGGACCAAAAGTAACGGGACAATCTCAGCTGTTCCATGGCCTGTGCTTGTTTACTGTGCTTGTTTACTGTGCTTGTTTACTGTGTTTGTTTACTGTGTTTGTTTACTGTGCTTGTTTATTGTGCTTGTTTACTGTGTTAGTTTACTGTGTTTGTTTACTGTGCTTGTTTACTGTGTTTGTTTACTGTGTTTGTTTACTGTGCTTGTTTACTGTGTTTGTTTACTGTGTTAGTTTACTGTGTTTGTTTACTGTGCTTGTTTACTGTGTTTGTTTACTGTGTGTGTTTACTGTGTTTGTTTACTGTGCTTGTTTACTGTGTTTGTTTACTGTGCTTGTTTACTGTGTTTGTTTACTGTGTTTGTTTACTGTGTTTGTTTATTGTGCTTGTTTACTGTGTTAGTTTACTGTGTTTGTTTACTGTGCTTGTTTACTGTGTTTGTTTACTGTGTTTGTTTACTGTGCTTGTTTACTGTGTTTGTTTACTGTGTTAGTTTACTGTGTTTGTTTACTGTGCTTGTTTACTGTGTTTGTTTACTGTGTTTGTTTACTGTGTGTGTTTACTGTGTTTGTTTACTGTGCTTGTTTACTGTGTTTGTTTACTGTGCTTGTTTACTGTGTTTGTTTACTGTGCTTGTTTACTGTGTGTTTACTGTGTTTGTTTACTGTGCTTGTTTACTGTGTTTGTTTACTGTGCTTGTTTACTGTGTTTGTTTACTGTGCTTGTTTACTTTGTTTGTTTACTGTGTTTGTTTACTCTGCTTGTTTACTGTGCTTGTTTACTGTGTTTGTTTACTGTGTTTGTTTACTGTGCTTGTTTACTGTGTTTGTTTACTGTGTTTGTTTACTGTGCTTGTTTACTGTGTTTGTTTACTGTGCTTGTTTACTGTGTGTTTACTGTGCTTGTTTACTGTGTTTGTTTACTGTGCTTGTTTACTGTGCTTGTTTACTGTGCTTGTTTACTGTGTTTGTTTACTGTGCTTGTTTACTGTGTGTTTACTGTGTTTGTTTACTGTGCTTGTTTACTGTGTTTGTTTACTGTGCTTGTCTACTGTGTTTGTTTACTGTGTTTGTTTACTGTGCTTGTTTACTGTGTTTGTTTACTGTGTTTGTTTACTGTGCTTGTTTACTGTGCTTGTTTACTGTGCTTGTTTACTGTGCTTGTTTACTGTGTTTGTTTACTGTGTTTGTTTACTGTGCTTGTTTACTGTGCTTGTTTACTGTGTTTGTTTACTGTGTTTGTTTACTGTGTTTGTTTACTGTGTTTGTTTACTGTGCTTGTTTACTGTGTTTGTTTACTGTGCTTGTTTACTGTGCTTGTTTACTGTGCTTGTTTACTGTGTGTTTACTGTGCTTGTTTACTGTGCTTGTTTACTGTGTTTGTTTACTGTGCTTGCTTACTGTGTTTGTTTACTGTGCTTGTTTACTGTGTTTGTTTACTGTGCTTGTTTACTGTGCTTGTTTACTGTGTTTGTTTACTGTGCTTGTTTACTGTGTTTGTCCGCCCTTTTTCGGTTTAGTTTTAATGTAGTAACAGTCACAAAAATATTCTGAGGAGATGGTTTCACTCTACACCTGGAGGACGGAGACTCTGGTGTTTTGGTGGAGAAGACTTTGTTTACCAGAGATAAACAATAACATGTGTGATTTCAGATGTTGCCACAGCTGAGCAGCAGCAAGCTGCAGGACCTGAGCAGGGCCAAAACGAGGATGACGAGGATGCAGCAATGGAGACGGAGGACCAGGAGGAGGACTTCCAGCCTGCTGATGTCCAGGAGCTGAAGCCTGATCAGCTGGGCACCTCCTCCAAGGCCTCGCGACAAGGTTCTCCTTTAGTTTGATCTGATTTAACACAAAAACATCACCACACACAGAAACTCTGATCAGCTCAGTGCTCTGGTGTCTGAGTAGATGGTGGAGAAACACCGGAGCAAAGGAGGGGAGAAGAGGACAAGGACACATCCAGAGACCCACGTCTAAAGGATGAAGAAGAACCAGTGGAGAGGAGAACAGGATCCACGATTCACACCCATCCAGCTTTGCTGCTGGAGACCATGCAGGTGAGATGAAGGCTTTGGTCCTACACCACAAGCTAGCCCTGGTTTCCAGCAGCAGCCTGAGGTGTTGTGTGTCTCTACAGAAAGCAGACTCAAACCCAGAAGAGATGAGGAAGGAGATGGAGCTCCAGCTGGAGGCCTGGAACCACCTGCCTCCAGGAACCCAGGAGGAGGTGAGGCTGCGCCCTGATTAGATCTACCCCATCCTCCCAAACACACCGACATCCACACAAACGCCACAGCCAATGCAATACACCACTAAAACCAGTGACATTGGATCGTCCCTGTGTGGGAGGATCAGAGGGGCTCCACTCATAAACCCAGCTGGTGGGAGTAGGAGTCACATAAACGGCGTTTATGCTGAATGAGCCAGTTTATCGAATAAAATCTCCGCTTCGCCTGTTCTACTGAACAGCTGAGGCCAAACGCCGACTCGTGTGTAGACGTAATAAAACCAGCAGCTCTTCCGGGTTTCTATGAAATAACTGGATTTTCACAACAGCAGGACAAAAATGACCACTGATGGTTCGATCGTCTTCCACCACCCTCAACACAAGCAGCCTCTTTGTGCAGCTTCCTTCTTCACTGAAAAGCTAATAAAACGTTTCTGATGGTAGATTTTTAAGATTCCTCTGTTGCAGCTCTGAACTGGTTTTACTCCAGTGGACTGAGGGCTTCAGACATAAAACCAGTTTCATGTTCAATAGACTCACTGTGTGTGTGTGTGTGTGTGTGTGTGTGTGTGTGTGTGTGTGTGTGTGTGTGTGTGTGCGTGTGTGTGTGTGTGTGTGTGCGTGTGTGCGCGTGTGTGTGTTTTCTCCAGGAGAGCGCAGCAGCTTCTCTGTGGCACCAGTACCAGGCTCTGACCTCCACTCTGTCCCAGCAGCTGTGTGAGCAGATCCGTCTGGTCCTGGAGCCCACACAGGCCACCAAGCTCAAGTCAGTCCAGCCCCCCTGGGCCTCCAGCTGATGCTGAGGTGTAGCTCACAGGTGTGATTTATGTGTTTGCTGTGCTCCATCCTTCTCCTCAGAGGGGATTACCGCACAGGGAAGCGTCTGAACATGAGGAAGGTGATTCCTTACATCGCCAGTAACTTCCACAAGGACAAGATCTGGCTGAGGAGGACCAAGCCCAGCAAGAGAGAGTACCAGATCTGTCTGGCTGTAGACGACTCGTCCAGCATGATGGACAATCACTCCAAACAGGTATCTCTCTCTCTCTCTCACACACACACACACACACACACACACACACACACACACACACACACACACACACACACACACACACACACACACACACACACACACACACACACACACACACACACACAGGGGCCTGAATAACACCCTGTTGTGTGTGTTGCAGCTGGCGTTTGAGTCCCTGTCTGTGATCATCAATGCCCTGACTCTGTTGGAGGTTGGACAGGTGGCCGTGTGCAGGTGAGAAGGAGTTCTGTGTCAGCTCAGAGGAGCTCTGTGATTATCTGATGGTGGGTGTTTCTGCTCGTGTGTTCAGCTTCGGAGAGCAGGTGCAGCTGCTGCACCCCCTCCAGCAGCAGTTCAGCGATGAGTCGGGGGCTCGGATCCTCAGACTGTGTCAGTTCCAGCAAAAAAAGACCAGGATCGCCCAGGTGGGGATGCTTTAGTCAGGAAGGGACAGCTTCTGATAGAAATTAGGTCAAACAATTGTAGTGGTTACCGTGTCGTAGGAAGTTAGACCTTGCTGCTCTGTCCTGACCTTCAGACTGACCTCACCACGTCTCCTCTTTAGTTCTTAGAGACGTCTACAAAAATGTTTCTGTCAGCTCGTCAGCAAAGCCCAGGATCCGTCAGCTCAGGTAAAACTGTGTGTGTGTGTGTGTGTGTGTGTGTGTGTGTGTGTGTGTGTGTGTGTGTGTGTGCACTTGTCTATACTGCTAGCGTCACTCTTTGTAGCGTGACGACTGCAAGTTAATTATGACCAATGAGGTGAGATGATTCCGTATGGACATGAAATATCATCCTGAGTGATCTTTGACTGTTTAACCAGAAGATTATAGTTACTTTTACTTGTTCAGGGATCATAAACACACTTCGTATTAATTCAGATAGTCAGTCTATAGTTAAAAAAAGGAATTTTATTCTTTTTCCTAGACTAATGATTATACATGACAAGGTATGAATAGCAGTGTTAATTTTGTTGAGAAAATATTTTCGTCTTTTTTTCGTCACGAAAATATATTTACAGACAAAAATGAAACAAAATTTCAAAATAAAAGCTTGGAAAAAGACGAAGACGGTAATTCAATTGACTGAAGCTTTTAGTCAATGAATGAAGGACGAGCCGAAAATCCACAACAACGAATATCTAATCAGAAGACAGGAAAGATGCCTGATGCAAATAAAAGGACCAATCAACAAATTGAACAGGCGGGACTAGGTGAGAAGAGAACCAATCAGAGTCCACTTTGTTTAGAGGTGATGCTAGGCCTACCATAGTAATCAACTTCTCCATGTTTGCTCGGAGATGTACGGAGCTCTCGGACGCGACCTGACTGCTCACACTGTACGTCTGGTAGCAACACGTCGGACCTAAAAATATGCTAAAAATAGCAGTTTTTACACAACACGTCAGACTTTTTTGTCTTACCTGTCCTTCGGGAGTGCTGCAGGAGGACACACAGGGATTTATGGGGGTTGGATGAGGAAAACGAAATAAATAAAGTAAATCTGTGTTTTGTGATCAGTTTAATTTGACATGAACACGACAAACACGCTTTCTTGACAATCTTTGTGAGTAAAAAATAAAACGTGTAGAAATAAAAACAAACAACATGTGTTATTAGGGAAATAGTGGGCGAGCGGTGTTGATGCAGGATTGCGCCCTGAGCGGTTCTGGTACTTTTTGGGTCGCAGCCGCTCGCTGCACCGCTCCAACAGTGCAATCCCCTCACGAGGGACGAGCAAAATATCAAACACGCCAGAAGTCCGTGCGAGCTCACGGTTGCACAGTTGAAGCGGGTTAGGGTTAGGGTTAGACACCCGTAACTGACAGCTTACAGGTCCTGTACTGTACTTATTTTGGGATGTTAACCATTTTATTGTGAAAAGTTTCTGGAAAAATGCATGCCCTCAAAGGAAGAGTTTTTATTTTTGAGTATTTCTGCATGCTATTTTGAAAAAGGGTTAGGGTTAGGCCAGGATGGTTAGGGTTGTGCATTTGCTAAAAAAGAGCACCTTTGTAATTCCCAGTGTGCTTTTTGTTTTTTATTAAACACGTAAGTGTTAAACATGAGAAGTGTTTTTTTTTAATTCAAATATTCTATGTTCTTAGCTGTGTGTGCTATATCTGATCAGTGGTGGTTAAGAGTTTGGACCCTGCGTATTAAATTACACTAGTTTTTCCGTGCTCTATACAAAAGTAGGAAATTACTTCATTAGAAAAAAATATATGTATTTTGTTGACTAAAATTGCTTATTTTCATCGACTAAAATTAAAATAAATCTAATGACTAAAATTGGACTAAGACTAAAATTAATTTTTAGCCAAAAGACTAAGACTAAAGTAAAATTAACATTTCCTGTCAAAATTAACACTGATGAATAGAGATGTGATGTAATGGATATGAGGTGATGTAAGCTAGATATTTAGCAGATCCTTCTTTGCATCTGAAAGAAATTAAGTCTGGGTGTAAAAGAATTAGTTGTCTGCTATAAACTAGAGAGTTGGTTAATGATAAACGCCATCAGATGCAATCTGTTGTCTACAAACCCTGGTGGAGACCCCCAGCAGATCCGGACTGTCAGAAGTCGGGGGGACCTCACGGTACCCGTAGCTCGTAGGTTCGCTCTGATATGACCCGTCCAGTCTTGAGATGTTTCCTGGTCACAGCAGTAGCTGGAATGCTTGTTTTCATCCAAGGTGGATGTTTGGCTCTTAAAAGAGCCGTCTGGCTGTGTCAGCTTGCAGCCTGCAAAGAGGCTTTTGACTGGAGGTCAAAAGAAATGTCTCAGAGATGCTTGTTCCCGAATTGGCCGGTTCGAGAATCAGCTGGAAACTGAATTAATCGGGAAGTAATTCTTGTTTTAATAAACCACTTTGTTGTGATTTCTGGCCAAGTTTGGCCAACCAGAATTTGACACGTATCTGAGTGTTTACCAACATCCCTCAGAAAGCCACGGCTTCTTCAGGTACAAAGATGTTTTTAACCTTAATGAATATCTTATTGTAATGTGTATGACTGATTAACTTGTTAAATCAACACGTACTGATCATAAGGTCTGAAATGGATCATTGTAAGAGCTATATTTTAAATTCATTGGTTTAAACACAGATTATTCAAAAATTTGATTAAAACATCTTGTTTATTCATCACACATGATTATTTAACTTCTAACTATAAAATCCTGTAGGAGCTTCAAGTAGGCTTGATTTTTAATTAAGGTGATGAGTCACCAGCCTGACTTTTACGCAGAGTTCAGGACCTTTGGGAGACTGTTTTGTCTCCAGTGAGGAACAATAAGTGGGCAAAGGTTGTTTTTGGGCATCTGGACCCGACAGCTGGTGCAGCCTTGAATGTGCAGTTTCTGGCGTGTATGAAAGGTTATGTTGTGTCAGTTAGATGGTGAAAAATTGACCCCTTTGATACGTGACATACTGAAGACCAATTACACAATTCTCACCTACAAAGTGAGGACATTTATCCTGGTCCTCACTTTACCGTGTTACTGACTAGCTGGTTTTAGAGGATTAGATTAGAAATAGAACAGTAATGGTAACGGTTAGGGCTGCACAACATATCGCAAATATATCGTTATCGCGATATCAGCATGCACAATATGCATATCGCAAGGAACAGATAAATATTGTAATGAATGGTCAGCTCAAATGTTTGCCACACATGATGCGTTCTGTCAATCAAACGGAAGCATGATGTTTTTTTTAACCCTAACACACACCAGTGTGCTAGGGTTCCCTTTCAGTCGATTCACTCGGTACAACGAAGGTACTATGGGACATCACGCCCTCGTGTGGCTTGGCTGAAGACACATTTAATCATGCCTGTAAGGCAAGTGAATGTGACGCTGCGTGGAGGCCCCGCCCTCCACTTATAAGCGACCGCGTCACTGTCATTCCTCAGTTCTTACGCTCTTCACCTCGCTGAGTACACACCTGAAAACCAGCTGCGCTAGTGAAAGATAGCTTAACTGCTCGCTGACTGGACTCTACTGCCTTCTGGCTAGCATTCCCGCCCACCGAGTGCTATCTTTTGTGGCTCTTCAGCTTCTCTGCTTTCGCTCCGCTGTGTGTCTCACATTGAGCACCGTGTTGGAAGTTGCTTCACGGAAAGCCGCTTCGCGCGCCTGTCCTCAGGGCTGTGGATTCTTTCTTCACAAGAAGAACCTACACAAAGCGTGCCCGGTTTGTCTGGGAGTTCTCCACGCCAGGAGAGCACTTGTGGACCCGGAGGCGTGAGAGTTCTGTCGCCAACTCCGCCGCCCCACGCTCGAACGGCACGTGAAGCTCCTACATCGACTCCTGGGAGACGCTGCAGTTTCACAGCAGGACCCCATGCTTTCGCGTTCTGCCCCGGCTTCGCGTGGCTCTGACATGGACAGCCTAATGATCAATGTCCCCACTACTAGCTGGGCAGATCAGATAGAGATGGCGGACAATTTAACCGGACCAGACCTAGAGGCTTCTCAGTTTCCTCCTCTGGCAGAGGATGAAGGAGACGTTTTGGACATTTGCCCCGACAGTCGAGACTTACTCAAGGACGAGGAGGTCCTCTCAGTGGTGGAGTGTTCAGCTCCAGCCGCCACTTCAGCCTCCAAGCTGCGAGATGACACTTCTTTTCTCCCGCTCTGCCGGCGTGCAGCGGGGAGGCTAGAGGTGGCCTGGCCCACTCCTCCACCTGCACAAAAGAGGTACCGCTTTTCTGGATTTTACCTCCCCTTGGAACCAGCGGAGGTAAAGAACTTTCTGCCACTGTACCTGGATTTTGTGGCTGAGCTCACGACATCCTGGGCCAAGCCATCATCCACCCGCACCACAGTCCCGAATTACGGTCAGTTTTTGGACCTCGATGGTGCAGAAATGGTGGGATTGGTTAACCTCTGTCCGATGGAGCCCTCTCTCGCGGCTTACCTGGCCCCGACCTGCAATAACGGAGTTAGTGGATAAACTAAGCTACCCTCCAAGCCATGCCACTTCTCAGCTGCACAACTGGAGAAGATTTACCGCACGCAGGCCTCCACTACCCACGTCCTCAGCTCTTCCACCATGCTCCAGACCTACCAAGCTCTTTGCCTGGTGGACCTCGGAGCAAGGGTCCCACCTGACTGCCCACTGACCCCCCTCATCAATGATATACGGGTCACGTCGGACAAAATCCTGCAAGCGGCCCAAGGCGTCGCCCTGCTGTTGAGAAGAGGTATAGCCTTAACTGTAGTGGCTCAGAGACACTTGTGGCTGACCCTTTCTAATGTCTCCGACAGGGACAGGGGTAACACCTGGACGAACCTATTTCACCCAGTGGTCTGTTTGGACAGTCCCTCAACGGTAAGCAGACAAAGTTCGAGGCCCAGCGGAAACAGACTGAAACGCTACGCTCCATCATCCCCAGGCGGGAAGGGTGGCGCATGGCACCTGGGTCTGACAGGAAGAACCTGACCTCTCCTCCTCCACCTCAGAGGACAGCCTTGCCAGTAGCAGCAAAGAGCTCGGTCCCAGCTCGGACCCCATCTTTCCCTCCTCGCCACTCCGCCTGGAGTAAAAGCCCTCCCGGGGACTCACAGAAACGCTCTGTGAGCCGCAAAAAGAAACCTCAAGTCGTCCTGATCCTGGGACCGACCTTGTTTGGGTTTTGGACCCTGTTGGGCTACAAAACCCCAGTTTTTCTATGGTTGAAACGGACCGGTTCAGCTACGATTCAACCCCACAGTCCAAAGAGACTTTGTTTACCAGCCCCAGGGGGCGAGAGTTGTACTGTTTACAAAAACATGCACACAAATGTAAAAAAGACTGCTGTTTGCACTCGAAGATGTGTGGATGCATTGTGTCTCAAGAATGCTTCTCAAATTGGTCCCATAAAGCGGCGTCAACCCGCTCCGCTGGTGAATGACAGCTCAATTTTCACATCAAATCCTGTCTGCATTCGGACTCTGTGGGAGTGGGAAAAGCTGCTGTTCTCCCGCTCTGCTGGAGAACAGCAGCTTTCTTCCGGTGACAAACATGAAGAAAGCTAGAGGGCAGCAGCTCCCCCACCAGGGCGCTGAGCGGTTGCCTCGCGGCGAAACTTCACCACTGGCGAGCATGCGCAGTGTGGTGAAGGGGAAGTGCTGCACCTGTGCCCCCATCTGTGGAAGCTGCAGGCCTGCCCATTAAAAGGTTTGCTAAAGGTCTTCCCCCGGCTGTGGTTAATACTATTCAGAGCTCAAGAGCATGCTCCACTGGGGGTTTATATGCCTTTAAGTGGAAGGCTTTTAAAGTGTGGTGTCTAAGCAGGTCTGTAGTTCCCTCACAGAGCTCCATTGTGGACATTCTGTCGTTTCTACAGGATCTGCTGGACAAGGGCTTGCCATTTTCCACTTTAAACGTCTACCTGGCAGCCATTTCGGCTTGCCATGAATTTTTTAATGGAGTTTCTCCTGGCGCTCTCCCTTTAGCCGTTCAGTTCATGAAAGGGGTTCGCAGACTGAGACTCGTTATTAGATTGTCTGTCCTTTCTTGGGACCTCACTTTGGTGCTGGAGGCCCTGTGTGGTCCCCCATTTGAGCCTATTGAATTGATCAGTATGAAGCTTCTGTCTTATAAGACAGCTCTGCTCTTAGTCCTTGTATCAGCTAAAAGGGTGGGAGACCGTCACGTTCTTTCAGTTCACCCTTCCTGTCTGAAAATGTCATCAGATGGAGCTAGGGTCACTCTGCATCCGAATGCTGCGTATTTGCCTAAGGTCATCCCGCTCAGCCACGGTTTCATGACCATAGAGCTTTTGGGCTTCAGTAGTCCTCCTTTCGCCTCTGAGGAGCAGAGGAGACTGCATTGTCTGTTCCTGGTTCGTGCTCTGCAGGCTTATATAGATCACACTCTTGAGTATCAGAAAAACAGACCAACTGTTTGTGTTTTGCCAAACCCCCATGGATAAAGCTTTCTCAAAGCAAAGACTTTCTCATTGGATTGTGGAGGCCATTTCCCTGTGTTACAGCGTCACTGGCTCCCAGCTGCCCCTAGGGGTCAGGGCACACTCTACTAGAGGTGTGGCTGCTTCTTGGACGCTGTTTAAAGGTGTTTCAGTTGGTGACATTTGCTCAGCTGCAAGCTGAGCCACACCCCACACCTTTTTGAGGTTTTAACCGCTTGGATGTTTTGGCCCCTTCGGTGGCCCATGCGGTTCTCTGCTGGATCTGACTTGCCATCTTTGGTTGCAATCTCAGGCCAGCTGAGATTGACAGCTTTGATAGCTGCTCATGGGGCGTTTGATTAAGTCCCATAGTACCTTCGTTGTACCGGGTGAATCGACTGAAAGGGAACGTTAGGTTATGCATATAACCACTGTTACCTGAAGGAAAGGAACGAGGTACAACGCAGGGCTGCCCCATTTCACAGCCCAGCTTGGTAAAGAGTGGCTATCGAACTGAGGAATAACAGTGACGCGGTCGCTTATAAGTGGAGGGCGGGGCCTCCACGCAGCATCACTTTCATTTGATTTACAGGCGTGATTAAATGTGTCTTCAGCCAGGCCACACGAGGGCGTGATGTCCCATAGTACCTTTGTTGTACCTCGTTCCTCTCCTTCAGGGAACAGTGGTTATATGCATAACCTAACGTTTTTAGTGCTTTAACTCACGGGTGTGTTCCAGACTAGCTAACCACCAAACCTTCTGCTTAGTACGAGAGAGCTAGGTCCCACTCATAATGCTCTATACGAGTACCCGTACTTAGAAAAATGTTCTGTGCCTCATCAGTGCGGTGTCTTCTCTGAGCCATCAGCTGGTGAGGGAGCAGCTTGGGAGGTGATGGAGCCAGCCCTCCCCCGGAGCCCAGCTCCACTTATTTCAGCTGCACAGATTCAGGATCTGATTCCTTCAGTCGTGATCTAGATCTCACAACTACGGGCGATGGAACGTAGAACGACTAAAACTTTGACTTTCCGCGGAGCTTCTTCTTTACCAGGACAGAGCCAGTCAGTGTCCTCGTTACCACACAGGACATTCAGGTCCATCTGTCCTACCTTCACCCAGCATTAGGCAGGCCTCGAGAGAACATTTAATTTTTTCCCAGTTGGGAACCATGGCCCTAGACATGGAGGAGCTGACTGTAAACCCTCATTAGACTCTGAGGTCCTCTCCAGACCACAAACCAGATCAGAGACCTTGGGGATAACCTGATGCAGTCCAACCTGTACTAGGACCAAGCTGGACCCCCTACTTTGGTTGTGCGGGGACTAGATATACCTTTGGTGGTGTCACATGACCCCCTAGGGGACTAGCAGCTAGCTTATTAGTTAAAGGTAATTCGTGTTTCTTTGACCTTTGACCTGAGATGGTGAGCCACTTTGTCGTAGTTCTGTATTTAACTTGTCTTACGGTTGTCCACAGAGGCGGCCCAGCTCCTGTTCATCGTGTCTGATGGGAGAGGACTGTTCCTGGAGGGACAGGAGAGGGTGGGCGCAGCTGTGCAGGCGGCGCGCACGGCAAACATCTTTGTGATCTTCGTTGTCCTGGACAACCCAAACTCCCGGGTAAGAAAACAGATTTGGGTATTTATTCCTGCGTCTTTGCAGCATGACTAAACACCAGTCCATTCTGCAGGACTCCATTTTGGACATCAAGGTTCCCATATTCAGAGAACCGGGACAGCTCCCAGAGATCCGCTCCTACATGGACGAGTTCCCCTTTCCATTTTACATCATCCTGAGAGACGTCAGCGCCCTGCCGGAGACGCTGAGCGACGCTCTCAGACAATGGTTCGAACTTGTCACCACCGCTGACCAATGAGAAGCTGTCCCTCAATGGTTGGGACGGGACACATGAGCTCTGCTGTTCTGGTCAGATCTGAGGTTTAAACGTGGCACAACTATAACCTGATGTTTTAGTCAGAGTTCTGTGCTGGATGGAGACGAGCTCAGAACCCAGAAGAAGGTTCTGATCCAGTTCTGTCTGGATTTGTCACTGTGAACAACACCCAGTCCAGACTGTGATGTCACAGATGTGCTGAGTTTCTATAATACCTTGAAGTATTGTGTTCATAAAATAAACTGTTCTTCTGATCTAAATGTGTTCTTTGTTCCTTGGTTTACCTCAGAAAACATCTCTGTATCACCAGTCCCTCTCTGGCAGGAATAACGGAGAAAAGAGACAAACTTGTTTTAAATATTCAGTCTAAGGAAATGTTCATCAGATGAGAAAAAAAAAACAGATGAGATAAAAGATGAGACAAAATTAAACAGCATAAAAATAGTTGCCTAGTGAACAAGACCAAATTCTTGCTTTGCAATGTTTGTTAATAAATATTTATTTACTCTAGCTTGCCAGGCTATAAAAATAGTGCTTTGGTAGATAAACTCATCTGTGTAAAAGCTGAGCGCACACTATGTAGTGGTGAGTCCTTGTTTGTCCAACTGCTTTATTTTAAATCCTCAAGCCACGACTGTACTGATGTGACATTCTGTATGCAGGCAAAAGAAGTCCAATGCCCAAAGCTCTTGACACTTGTCTTTTGATGTTTATTTAATCCAGTCTGGCAAGCATTGGTGAGGCAGCATCAGAGGTGACTGTAGAACCTCATCTGTGCTTGAACCGTTTTGATCCAGTTGAGCTTTCAGAGTTATCAAAAATATTAGCTTCATCTAAACCTTCAACTTGCATTTTAGATCCATGGCTACTTGGCCAAGGAAATGTCCCTTTGGCTGACTGGTTAGCATGCATTACTCTCACCTGGGAGTCTGGGGATTGAATCCCGCCTGGGCCCTCGTTTCTCCACCTTGCCACATTTGGCATTGTTAGCAGGATCCATGTAGTACTGTCAAGTACGTCCATGGATGTGAAGTTTGTGGCACCCTGCACGGGAGCACGAGGACGTGCTTGTGGAAAGAGGGGGGAAGATGTGGCAGTATGAGCGTTCTGTCACAATGTCCTGATTGATCATGCGCCCTGGCTACCTGGCCAAGGGAATGTCCCTTTGGTCAGGTAGCCAGGGCGCATGATCAATCGGGACACTGACAGGACGCTCACACTGCCACACAACCAAATTATTTAAAGATGCATTTCCTTTGGTTACTGCTCCCATTCTAGATATAATCAATCTATCCTTAGTAAATGGATATGTACCACAGGATTTTAAGGTTGCTGTAATCAAACCTTTACTTAAGAAGCCTTCTCTGGATCCAGATGACCCAATGAATTATAGACCAATATCTAACCTTCCATTTTTATCCAAAGTCCTGGAGAAAATAGTGGCCATCCAAGTATGTCAGCATTTAAACACTAATGCTCTGTTTGAGGAATTTCAGTCTGGTTTTAGAGAGTATCACAGCACTGAAACTGCATTAGTGAGAGTTACAAATGATATTCTCATGGCCTCAGATAAGAATCTTGTGTCTGTTCTAGTCTTGTTAGATCTCAGTGCTGCCTTTGACACAGTTGATCACAATGTTCTTTTAGAAAGACTTGAACATGTAGGGATCAAAGGAACAGCGTTAGGCTGGTTTAAATCCTACCTGTCTGATAGATTTCATTTTGTAAACGTACATGACAAATCGTCTTCATACTCCAGGGTTACTTGTGGAGTACCACAGGGTTCAGTGCTTGGACCAATTATTTTTACTATATATATGCTCCCAATTGGTAAAATCATTAGACAGCATGGGATAAACTTCCACTGTTATGCTGACGATACTCAGTTATATTTATCCATTAACCCTGATGAACCTAATCGGTTGGGTAGATTACAGGCTTGTCTTGAGGACATAAAAAATTGGATGACTCTAAACTTTTTGCTTTTAAATCAAGACAAGACTGAAGTTCTCATCTTTGGACCAGAAATCCAGAAAAGGAAATTGCTTAGCCAGTCGCCTGACCTGAATGGCATTACATTAATCTCTGAGAACAAAGCAAGGAACCTTGGTGTTATCTTTGACCAGGACATGTCATTCAAATCCCAGGTTTCACAAGTTTGTCGGATTTCCTTTTTCCACCTTCGGAATATTGCTAAGATTAGAAGCATACTTTCCAGGAGTGATGCTGAAAAACTAGTTCATGCATTTATTACATCAAGACTGGATTACTGTAATTCATTACTCTCAGGAAGTCCACAGAATGTAGTTAAAAGTCTTCAGCTTGTCCAAAATGCTGCAGCTAGAGTTCTGATGAGAATTAAAAAGAGAGATCATATCTCTCCTGTCTTAGCTTCCCTACATTGGCTACCTGTTAAATTCAGAATAGATTTTAAGATCCTTCTTCTCACATATAAAGCTCTTAATAATCAAGCTCCATCATACATCAGTGACCTGATTGTTCCATATGTTCCTAACCGAGCACTTCGCTCTCAGACTGCAGGTCTAATAAATAATAAAAGAGGAGGTGGTGTTGCACTGTATGTATGTCACAATTTAAAATGTAAAGTCATTCATAACATGTCAACAGCCATCCAAGATGTGATGGAAATGATCACTATTGAAATAATCTCTGAAAAGACAAAAAACATAATAAGTTGTATCTATAGAGCACCTGGATCTTGTGTAGAAACATGTACAAATACAATTACTGAGATGTTGAGTGGAATCTGTAACAAGGATGTATTTCTCTGTGGGGACTTTAATGTTGATCTGGAAAATGTAAACAATTCAAAGACCGCAAACGACTTCATAAATTCAACGTATCTACTGGGTCTGTTTCCACTGATAACCAAACCAACAAGAATTGATGCGCATAGCTCAACAATTATAGATAATATATTTACTAATGCTTCAGAAGGGATAGAGAGAAGTGGAATAGTGACGACTGATATCAGTGATCATCTGCCAATATTCACAGTCTATAAAAATCACCAGATCAAAAATCAACAAAAAATGGAAAAACTTATAAGGGACAGGTCACAAAACGCTATAGACGCACTAAAAAGAGATCTGGAACAACAAAACTGGGAAGAAGTATATGTTGATGATGTAAACATGGCTTACAATTCTTTTATAGGAATATTATGTAGTCAATATGACAAAAACTGTAAAACAAAAACTCAAACACAAAGAGGGAGGATGAACAAACCATGGATGACAAAAGGGCTGCTGAACGCCTGTAAGAAAAAAAATATATTATATAGATGTTTTTTAAAACTAAGAACAAGTGAAGCAGAAAGGAAATACAAAAAATATGAGAATAAATTAGTTTCTATAATCAAAAGACAAAAAAAGGAATATTATAGCAATTTATTAGAAGAAAACAAAAATAATATTAGAGCAACTTGGGGAATAATAAATAATGTCATAAAAAGAAATCAAATAGCTTCAACTGTTCCAAATTATTTTGAAAACGGACAGTCTGAAATTAGTGAAACCAGTAAAATAGTAAATGAATTTAACAATTTTTTTACTAATGTGGGACCTGACCTGGCAAAAAACATTCCAAAAAGAACAAATTATAGTATAGGCGAGAATATCAAAAGCAATAAAAACAGTATATATGTAAGTCCAGTAACAAGTGATGAAATAAGAAATATTATCAATAAATGCATCAATAAAAGAAGTACTGACTGTGACGGTTTAGACATAACATTAATAAAAAATATAATAGAAAGTATTATTCATCCATTGACTTACATATGTAATTTATCTTTTGCAACAGGGACATTTCCTAACAGGATGAAAATTGCAAAAGTCATACCACTTCATTGAAGTGGAGACAAACATATCTTTTCCAACTACAGACCAATATCTTTGTTGTCACAATTCTCAAAAATATTAGAAAAATTATATATTTCTAGGCTGGACCGATTCCTGATCAATGAAGAGATATTAAATGACAGTCAGTATGGTTTTAGAACAAATCATTCAACATCCATGGCATTAATGGAATTAATAGAAGAAATATCGCAAGCCCTTGACAAAAAAAATCATCTCATAAGTATCTTTATTGATTTAAAAAAAAGCATTCGATACAGTGGATCATACAATTCTTATTAAAAAACTTTGTAAATATGGCATCACAGGGATGGCCCTAAAATGGATAACAAGTTATCTTACCGATAGGCAGCAATATGTTCAAATAAACAACACAAAATCACATATAAATAACATTACTTGTGGTGTACCACAAGGGTCGGTATTGGGCCCTAAACTATTTATCATTTATATAAATGACATTGTTGAGGCATCCAATATATTAAAATGCACCTTATTTGCAGATGATACAACATACTATTCAGGAGTTAATGTTGAGCAGATGATAGAAGTGATACAAGCAGAGATGAAAAAAATTAAACTATGGTTTGATGGAAACAAACTATCATTAAACAGTGATAAATCCTGTTTTATGATATTTATTAATACAAATTCAAATGATGAAATTTTATTAAATATAGATGAGATTAATATTAAAAGAGTTCAAGAAGTCAAGTATCTGGGAGTCATCATTGATGAAAGAATGTCATGGAAACTACATATAAACAGTGTCAAAACTAAAATATCTAAAACGATTGCACTGTTACATAGAGCAAAAGGGTTGCTTGATAATAATTCATTATATTTGTTATATAACTCACTGATCGTACCATACCTGAACTACTGCATTGAAATCTGGGGAACAACATATAAAACTTACACAAATTCCATTTACATCTTACAGAAAAAAGCAATAAGAATAATCACAAGGAGCAACTACAGAGATCCGTCCAATCCATTATTTATTAAATTAAAAACACAAAAATTCTATGATCTGGTGGACTACAATATTTTTAAATGTATGTATAATGCAAACAAAAGGAACGTACCTGCAGGATTAATTAAAAGATTTTCAAAAAGACATAGCAAATATGATTTAAAGGGACATGAATTATTTAACATACCTAGACATCAGATACTCGTAAAGGAACATTGTGTCTCCATATATGGAGTTAAATTGTGGAATAAATTGAATACTGAACTCAAGAATGCAAAAACAATATTGACTTTCAAAAAAGAGATAAAAAAATAAAACGATTAACTCATATAGATCCGTTACATAAATGTGTGAGGGGAGGGGGGTGGGGGGGATTAAAGGAACAAAATATTAACCTAGTATGTGCTTGTATGTGTATATAGGTATGTATATAGATCTGTAACTTAATGCTTCTTTCTGTGTAAATTGTTTTCTTTTTCTATTTTTTTCTCAAATTCATGGGTTGAGATTTTGTCGGCCAACAGGTCCAGGAATTATATTGTTCAATTTCCTTAAGAATCATATGATTATTTCATTTGTATTAATGCTATTTTAGTTAAAAGGGGCAGACAACATAAGTTTTTCTTCTTTCTGTCCCCTTTTTCATTTTGGCTTGCAGCAATTTAGTTCTGATTGTATTTTTATTTTAATGTCAATAAATGAAAATAAAAGAAAAAAAATCAATTTCCCTCTGGGATTAATAAAGTATTTTTGAATTTTGAATTGAATTGAATTGAAATATCTAAAATTAGGATGGGAGGAAGATCTTTTAGTTATCAGGCTCCTCTCCTGTGGAACCAGCTCCCAGCTTTAGTCCGTGAGGCAGACACTTTGTCTACTTTTAAGAATAGGCTTAAAACATTTTTATTTGATAGGGCCTATAGTTAAAATCTGATGTTAGCCTAGATCTGGACAAGTGGGGGAGTACAGGGAGGTGGAGTGTACAGTCGGTAAAGACGGCTCTCCCTTGCCCTGCCTCCAACATGCCTCCATCTAAATAGGATAGATTATCCAGAGTCATCTCTGTAGTTATGCTGCTATAGGCTTAGACTGCTGGAGGACACACTGACCACTTTTCACACTCTACTGCTTTCTTCTACTATCTGCTCCTTAACTGTATTATTTTGTGGAATTTCAACTGTTAACTTTATTTTCTCTCTAAGTGTTTTTCTCCCCAGAAGAAGCTACAACGACGTTCTGCTGAGCTGTGGGCCTCATGGAGGGGGCCATCGACTAGCACACTGCTGCTAACCACTTAAACATTCTCCCTCTCCTGATAATAACTTTTTGCTTTCCTTGACGTTGGATGTGCTACTACTAGTTTACCCGTTTAATTATAGATCCACTAGGATAAATACAATAAAGTTTATCTCTCACCAAATAGAATATTTACTTAGAAATCACAATATAACTATAGACACATTACTTTGGGGTGTGTGTGTGTGTGTGTGTGTGTGTGTGTGTGTGTGTGTGTGTGTGTGTGTGTGTGTGTGTGTGTGTGTGTGTGTGTGTGTGTGTGTGTGTGTGTGTGTGTGTGTGTGTGTGTGTGTGTGTGTGTGTGTGTGCTCTGTCTTCTCCATCCCCAGTGAGTCGTGGAGGATGGCTGCTTATACTGAGCCAGGATTCTCTGGAGGTTTCTTCCTGTTAAAAGGGAGTTTTCTTCTCCACTGTCGCTTTATGCTTGCTTAGTATGAGGATTGCTGTATAGTCACTGACACTAGTCAGTGACTTGATGCAATTTGCTGGGTTCCTTATATAGGAAACATTATTTCTGATTGGCTTAATGAACTGACCTGAATTGGAATGTTTATTATGTGAAGTGCCTTGAGACGACTCTTGTCGTGATTTGGCGCTTTATAAATAAACTTGAATTGAATTGAAAATAATTCACCAGAACAAAACTGAAACAAAAGCTGTTAGTAGTTGTAATGAATAAACTTAATATAACATTGAACACAATAAAATATGAAATCTAGTATTGATGATGGAGAACTACAGCTAATATCCTGCAGGAGTCTAGTGCTGCATTTTCCCTGTTGTGCATTAATTTTAGTGACTGGGTTCAAAAATAAAGAAGTCACCTTGTGAGCAGTGAATCCTTAATTTTTGTCAGTCATACAGAAATACTTGATTTCAAGAGGAAAGACAGCTGAAAATGTAGTTATGTAAAGCTTTGACACAACATGGAAATTTAATTAAAGTGGTATTGCCCTCCTCAGAGTCTTACTCCAACCACATATCAATTTTAAAAACTGCATTAGTAGGCGTTGCCTGGAGGACCGAGAGGGCGGAGCCGCGGCAGTGACGAAGACGATGGCTAACTAGACGATGCTAGCTCCCTTCACTCTGAGCAGTTATTAGAAGTGGAGGACGTTTCTCCCCTTCCTTACACAGACACTCGAGAAGAAAGGGACCAAGTCTATTTGGAGGAGACAAGCGGACCTGAGCCTTATTGTTTCGAGCTTGTGAGTTGCCTGAAACTACCGGAAGCGACCCAACAGAACCAGCTCTGAATGGTAAGTAGCCGTTAGCCATAGCATTGGATTAGCTGCAGGGTTTGACTCCACGGCCCTAGAGAGCTAGTATTCAGCATGTTTAAAGGTTTATCTGCTTTAACACACCTGGTTTTAATCAGCAACAAATAGCTGAGCTGCTTAACAGCTAATCTAACCCGTTAAAGCAGGAAAACCACTGAAACATGCTGGATAGCAGCTCTCCAGGAGCCCTGGGCTCAAGTTAGTCTGCTGCATAGAAAGTTATGAAACTACCCCATGAGAAAATTATTCTGTAATGTGTTCAGCCCCTAAAACTGTCCTGATTTATTTATTTAGTGATAACAGCTGCTCTCTCGGTTCTACTGTAGGTCCTCTGGTGTCTGCAGCTGGTCTCCTGCTGGTGTCGTCAGGATCAGGAGCTTCCAGAAGAATGTGCCTTTCAATGACTCTTTCCCCCTTATTTGTTATATTAATTAAATAAATCTCAATTTATATATTTCCTGTTTTTGTTCATGTCCATAAATACTTAAACATGCTTGAAATTAAAACGAGCTTTTAACAGTGAGGTGCTAGTTTAATCCATCACAATAGAGCTAAACATGCGACAATGTGATAATTCAATTAATGTAATTTATAAATATCCATTAAAATATCAAAACTGGAATCTATGAGATATTTGGCAGCACAAAAAAACTTGTCAAACACAATATTTATTATAATAATTGTAGGCAGACAGGAGACAGAGCTGATGGAGGTTCTCAGTCATCGAAGGATGGCTGAAGGCTTTCCAGGAACAGGAGATGTGGTGTTGTCTCTTCTCTCTCTATTCTGCCAGATGAGCTGATAGGTTACAGGTGTGTGAGGACATCCTCATGCTGTCATAACCAGATGACGAGTTATCAGGTGATCAGCCAGGCTAATGATGAGATGCAGAAAGAAAACAAATCCAGGACAGTGTACAATAATATGTGGTGTTGCTCACCTTATGTGCTCTTATAGAGTTATTAACGTGTGCCTGCCTCATGGTGTGGAGTCCATATTTTGCTGAGTGTCCTGCAATAATGCAGGTTATTAGTTAATTTACTTTTGATAGCAAAGAACAAAATATTTAATGTAAAAGTTATTTACCAGGTGAATCAGCTCACACGTCACCACCAAGTGTCACGGGCAGAATCAGTAGCCTCCTTCATGATGTCATGATGTAATCACATACTTATTTAATTGTTAATATCTTAAAAATTCTGAAATGTTTTAATTTTTTTTACCTTCAGTTCACTGAGCTTGCACTGTCACTGAGGTGGAAGCTGGAATCAACAGCAGACACCTCACATCTTGGTCTTTTCAGGGGTGTGGACGCTGCTCTGGGACTTTCTGGAAGATGAATTTCCGTCATGGTCCCTGTGTCACAAGACACACTGCGGCTGTGAGCTCTATTCTGGGTGGCTGTGTAAAAACAAAGAAGCAACACATTTATAAATGTTTAAAAGAGCATAAAATCACGTGTGACAATAATCTGTAAAACAAATTAAAACTAGAAGGTGATAATAAAATGTTTACATAGAAGATTATTAAAAATAATTCACCTTTGCTACGCCGGTAAGGCTTCACGTCAGCCTGGACAAGTGCATTCTTGCAGCTAAATCAGTCTGACAGCCAGTGTCTTGGGTAGATTTAGCCTGAAAAAAAAATTGAAGCACATTGTTGTTGGGAGTTTATAAAGTCAGATAATATACAAAAGAAAATGTCCTAAATAGGCGCTTTATAACATTCCTAGTGTGTGATTGTTGTTATAATGTAAAAGTCAGTCACATATGATGTGGAGAGCCTGAAATAATAATAATACATTTTATTTCAAGCGCCTTTCAAAACTCTCAAGGTCACTGTACAGGACAAAATATAACAAGCAAGCAATACAACAACAAGAAATAAATGCTAAAAGTAATACCCAAAGGTAGAGTCGGAGCAGTGTGATGGATAATAGACTAAAAGGAGTAGATGGGAGGAGGACAGTTACAGTGAGTAAGCCAGGCGGAACATGTGAGTTTTGAGTTGAGACTTGAAGGGTGAGAAGGAGTTTATATTGCGGAGGTCAGGCGGTAGAGTGTTCCAGAGTTTTGGAGCTGAGTGGCTGAAAGCTCTGGCTCCCATAGTACTAAGACGAGTGCGAGGAACAGACAGGGAAGGTGAAGATGATGATCGGAGAGAGCAAGTGGGAGTGACAATGTGGAGGAGATTAGAAAGATATGGGGGAGCGAGATTATGGATGGCTTTAAAGGCATGAAGAAGTATCTTGTAGTCAATTCTGTATTTGACAGGGAGCCAGTGAAGTTGTTGCAGGACAGGGGTAATGTGATCAAAAGTGGAGGTCTTAGTGATTATCCGGGCAGCTGAATTTTGGACTAACTGTAACTTGTTGAGTGATTTTAAAGGGAGACCAGAGAGGAGGGCATTACAGTAATCAATGCGACTGGTGACCAGGCTGTGGACCAAAATAGCAGTGGAGTGCTGACTGAGGGAGGGGCGAAGCCTGTTGATATTGCGAAGATGAAAATAAGCAGATTTTATTGTGTTGTTAATATGAGGAATGAAGGATAAGGTGTTGTCTAGGATGACGCCCAGCTCCTTGCTGTGGTGTTGTCGAAGCTGAGTGAGAATGAACTGGTCTTGGATAGAGATGACTTGGTGCCAGTGAGGAGGATCTCAGTCTTATTACTGTTGAGCTGTAGAAAGTTAGAAGAAAACCAGGATTTGACTTCGGTGAGGCAACTGAGAAGGGAGGATGAAGGGAGCGGGAGTTTTGGTTGGGTAGAGAAGTAGAGCTGGGTGTCATCGGCGTAGCAGTAAAAATGAATATTACATTTCATGAAGATATTGCCAAGTGGGAGTAAGTAGATTATGAAAAGAAGGGGACCTAAGACTGAGCCCTGAGGAACTCCAGAGGTAACTGGCTTGGGGTTAGAGTGGAAGGTGCGCAGTTGGACAAATTGAGTGCGATTAGATAGATAAGATTTGAACCAATTTAGAGGAGTTTTTTAAATGCCGAATGTGGATAGTCTATGGAGTAGAACTGTGTGTGAGATGGTGTCAAATGCTGCACTGAGATCGAGTAGGATGAGGATGGAAATCTGGCCTGAGTCTGCTGCAAGAAGGAGGTCGTTTGTGATTTTGATCAGAGCCGTTTCTGTGCTGTGGTGGGGGCGGAAACCAGACTGGAAGACTTCGTAGAGGGAGTTGCTGGATAGATGAGAGTGTAGTTGGTTAGCAACAGGTGAAATGCGACCTCCTGAACAGAATTCCTCATGGAACCGGGTCACAAGCTGGATTTCACGCAGTAATGCTGTCTGTCAACTAGTACTGCATCAGTTAGAGACACTGTTGCAGAATTACCGACTGACTAGCTAAAGGAAGTGAACCACGTCTCTCAGACTTTGCATTTAGGTAGGGAATTGTCTTTAGAAGATGTTAAAACATTAATTTAGCGTACTCACCTCAGACTGAAGCCCGCCGTGGTGGGGGAGCAGAGCTGGTGGGCTGCATCTAAATCGCGGAAGAGCCACGGTGGGCACAGCCTCCCTCTTCAAACGGAGACGTGCAGAATCGCGGGTAAAATGCTGATTGCAAACTACAGCACCAGGCGGGAGCTGGATATTTTCCAGACACCGATTGCGCGCAATCACTGGCGCCTAATTTCTAAGTCCAGCGGAAAGGAGTGCAACCCCACAGAGCCACCGCAACCATACACTACACCTTCTCACAGCATACTAACACGATATGGAGCACTAAAACCGAACTACTTTCCTGATAACACTAACAGCCAAACACTAACTAAACTACAATATCTAACAGCCAAACTAACACTAAATAAGTATGTATAACACTAAAAGCTATGCTAAAGACTAGGATATGCTAATGCTATATGCTAATGCTGAACTAGGCTAACCTCCTACACTCGCTTGCAAATCCAACTCCCAACTCGCACTGGTTTACGTAGTATCTTACTCTTTAGCCATTGGCTAAAATTTATTCAAAATGAGTCAAATTCTATGTTTTAAGCTGAAGGTGGAGCTATACTGTGGTATTTAGGCAGAATTTTTAATTTTTAAAGAAAATGCACCAAAATACTAAAATAATGAATACACACATTTAAAACACTATTAGACACTCGTTTATACAGTTCATCAGCAAAAAAAGTTATTTTAGACGTTACTTGCTCTTTAAATATCCAAATTTGAATTTTATCATCAAATAAAATTTTAGAATAAATAAACACCTTTTAAGGGAGTAATAGGGAAAAGGAGATTAACACCTTTCAGCATGTGCATTTCCTGCTTTTTCCAGCAGTGATATTGCTAATTCTGTTGAAGGAAATTCACTGTTTAATGAGAGACAGCTGGTGAAAATGATATGTAGACCTACATAATTAAGCAAAACTGAAACACTAATATAAAAGTATATATATTATAGTTTTTTTCTCCCTTCAGATCTGGGAGAGTGGAACCCCAGCTCCAGCTATGGTCGAGCCCCCATGGGGCCCAAAATCTCTGACAGCCCCCCTGTCCCCACCCCACCGCTGAAGTGGTTTCTCCTGGATCTCACCAGCCAATGAGAAGAGACCTGACTCAAACTACCCGGAAGTGTAGCCGACAACACCGATCAAACCAAACAGGTGGATTTTATGTGTTACTTTAACTTTAATAATTGTCTTTTTTATGCTTGGAAAGTCAACGCGGACCTCACGTGTTGTTTACAGTGAGGCAGCGTGAACAGCACGTGAAGGAGACGCGTTTGTGGCACTCCCAGCCTTCCATATGATGACCCAGCAACACGCATTCCTGCGCGGGTTCGTTGTTTTGTTGTGAAAATGGTTTCAGGTTTACCGCCCGCGGTACTTTCTTTAAAGCAGGTAAAGTAGCCGAGGAGGGACAATCTGAAGCAGCTAAAGCTCAAACTGCTAAAAGGCTAAAGCTAACGCTAGCATGTGACTGTGTCAGTACCTGCAGAGGCAGAAGGTGCTGGGGATCTACAGAACCATGCTGAGGACCATTCGGCAGGTTCCGGACCAGGCAGACCGGAAGTACCTGAGAGACTGGGCCAGGCAGGAGTTCAAGAGGAACAAGAATGCCAGCGACCAGGTACGGAGTCCAGCCTTCACGATGTCCATCCTCATCACAGCTTAAATGTTTTAACTCACCTGTCCTCTGATTGGACAGGACGCGATTCGAATGATGGTCTCTCAGGCCAGCAGACACCTGGAGGAGCTACAGAAAACTCTGGCTCTGGCCAGAAGTTAGCAGTCCCTGACCTTCTGAGATGACCACTTCATGATGTGGTTCATCTGAGACTGACCTGTGTGTGAATAAAGAAACCAAACCAGAGTGTCTACTCGTTATTTAATACGCCTGAGTTTTGGAGGTGAGTGAAGCAGACGTCAGACACCAAGGTGCAAGACCGTTGGACAACCAGTGAGGCCAAAGATAACCCTGATGGTACCGGCTCCACCCTCGGCCTCTAGCTTCAGCTGACTGCTGCCACCTAACCTCTGATGTGTGGGCCACCGCCTCGGTCTCATGAGAGCAACAGCTGTCTGGTTCTGGAACCATCAGTCTTCATGGTTCTGTGAGTCAGAACTCCACCTGTATCGGGTCAGGATGACAGGACACTTCAGTGGACCACTGGAACAAACACTAAAACCCACAAGTCTGTGAGGGACGGGGTGTTTTAACCGTGTCCTTAAAGCACCGTAACCATGTCACAGGACAGTTTAATAAAAACACCTGATCTCAGGTGAGACTAGAGATGACACCGCCCTGTGTTGGTGAGAGTTAAACCCTCCATCCCAGTCAAACTCCACCCACTGCAGTTTATTGGAAAAGGAAAACATAAATATTTAAACGTCTTACATCAAAATGTAAAGAAAGATTAGCTTTTCTAAGACAAGGTAGCTAAACCAGAACAAGCTTCGTGTACTGGTAAAAAAATCATCTGTTGTACTGAAAACGTTTCACCAGCATAAAACCATTCAGCCACAGGATGGATGGGGAGCGCCCCGGTGCATTCTGGGATGGGAGTAGAGGCCAGTCTGACCTCAGGGCCAGACCCATCGGGAGGATGTGTCTCGTAGGAGACGTTGCTAGGTCTCACTGGGACGTGAAGTCATCAGGACACAAACGGAGACAAGTCTGTGAAAATGGACCCAATCAGCAGACAGAACCAGAACCACAGCGAGACTCAGCCACAGAGGTGGTGCCAGGTGGTAAAGAGTTCAGGTGTGATCAGGTAAAGACACACTGAAGTCTGACTAGACCTCCTGATGATGGCTGGAGGTCCAAACACACACACATCCATGCTGGCCATTGGTTTAGAGGTGTGTGTTAGGAGTGGTGCTGGTGAGTCCTCAGCGTGTGCAACTCGTCCTCCAAACAGGCGATCTTCTGGATCAGAACTTCTTTATCAGCCCGGGCCCTCTGGTCAGCCTGCCAGCGCGCCTCCTGCACCTTCCGCTCATACCAGCGCTCCATCTGGGTCGACACCGTCTCAAAGAAGTACTGGGTCACCTCCATGGCGTGCATGCTGTCCCTCTCCTGAGCAAAGGACTGCCCACTAGTCTCATCTCCAAACACATGGAGAGTCCTGAGTCCTGGTTGCTCTCTGGTCCTAGATCGGACCTGGGATCTTTTCTTACAGGGCTTGGCTCTCTCACGACCTCGTCTCCAGTCTCTGCTTTGATGTTCTGTGACCAGAGATGGACTTGGTGCTTTCTGTTCAGCCTCCATCCCGACCGTGTCCACCTTGGTCTGGTTCTTCTGGGGGTCTGCAGAGACCACAGAGCGCTGCTTTGGCCGGACCACCCGGGCCGATGACATGGGGCTCCTTGCTGCTGGCGATGTGATGTTTTGGGTCTTATCTCCATCTGTTTGGACTGTAGATGGGATGTAGTTAATATTCAAAAGGAACCACTCAGAACCTAGGAGAACTGAAGCCACAATGAGAACGTGTCTGGACAAGACTTTAACACACACACACACACACACACACGTGCGTGTTGGTGTTGATGAAGGAGAGGCATCGTTTCTGCTGCACATATGGAGGTGGTGGGACCGTTTACGGTGTAATACATAATTATCTCCTGATAACATTTTACTCTGACATGGAATGTGCTACTACTAGTTTACATGTTGAATTAACCCTGATGCACTAAGACGCAGATAATAAAGTTGATCTCTTACTAAATAGAATATTTACTAAGAAATCACAATGTGGCCATAGAAATTAGAGGCCGGGGCCGATATATTCCATTTTTTCTATATCGGTCATCGGCCGATATTATTTTTAAAAGCCAATTAAAAAAAATTAAGAATCAGGCGCCTTTTTCATTGTTTGCACCTACGGGAATTTTCTACCGCTCTAGCATAGAACCTTCCTTTTACTCACATTGCTTTATGCTAAGCTAACGCTAAACTGCTTCCAGATCAGGAGAACGACTGAGCTTGTTAGCAACTAAATACTTTTTCTCACTTATCTAACTCTGGGAAATCTGACAGGCAACATTTTACTTCTGAGCGGAATATGTTTGGTGTTTCATGTTTGCACTATTCTTCATGTATAGTTAAAATGTTATTGTTACTACAATGTGGTAGTGTGCTTTACGTAGTGATTTGTTTTAGCTTGAACCTCGACCAGCTACTATTTAGCAGCATTATTCTGGGCACTGTTTGATTTTCTTTATTTTAAACACTTAAAAAATTGAACCTGTTCTATTTTCTATTGTTCTGAAACAGTTTGCTCATTGTTATGTTTTGTGTTTGTTTTATATTTGAACTTCAATAAATACTAAGAGATTTATTGATTTATTTAATTGATATTGCACACACATGGATTGCTCTCACAATCAATGTGCTGCTAAAACGTATTTCAGCCTTAGTAATCGGCTTTGGACATCAGCAACAATATTCTTTAAAAATCAGCATCGGCCTTAAAAAAACCTTATTGGTCGGGCCTCTATTAGAAACACTAATTGGTATATATGTTGTGTGTGTGTGTGTGTGTGTGTGTGTGTGTGTGTGTGTGTGTGTGTCTGCTCTGTCTCCATCCCCAGTGAGTCATGGTGGATGGCTGCGTAAGCTTGGTTTATGCTTGACACATTTACTTTCCGCTTGGTGATGCGGCTCGCGGCTGGAACGCGCGCTTCACAACTCGCAGCGTTTATGGTTCGTGCGGCTCGTCTCTGCGGTGAGCCAATATTCTCCCAAACTGTAGGGGGCAGCATGGAGCTCTACAGCATGCATCCAACACTACACCATAGTGGAAGTAGAAATTACTGTTTACAACATGGCATTCCAGCATTTTTAACAGCGTTCTCATCTTTTCCGACAGTGCGAGCTATTTCTCTCCAAGAATTATTAACATGTTGATCACGGTGATCTCTGAGAGCTGAATCATACAAATGTCTGTATTTACAAACCTCTGCCATACTAGTTACTGCCAGTCCGCCATGTTTTTCCGCGTCCGACCGTCCGCGTGGTTAGAAAATTTCCTAGGTGCAGAAATTTTGGGCCGTGTGGAGGCGCGGTGGTTGTTAAACTTATGCAATTTCGCCGTGCGGACCTCGCGGACGCGTCAAGCATAAACCAACCTTTATACTGAGCCAGGATTCTTTGGAGGTTTCTTCCTGTTAAAAGGGAGTTTTCCTCTCCACAGTCACTGCATGCTTGCTTAGTATGAGGATTGCTGTAAAGACTCTGACACTAGTCAGTGACTCGATGCGACCTGCTGTGTTCCTTATATAGGAAACTTTTTACTGATTGGCTGAATGTTTACTGTGTGAAGTGCCTCTTGTCATGATTTGGCACAATATAAATAAAGTGAATTGAATTTTTCATTAGTTTCTAGATGTTGACATAAGGTTAAAAAAACCTCTGGATTTATGCATTAATCAAACCCTCTTTAATCCATCTGATGTGGCTCTCTGTGTTAGTAAAATAATGAAAGAATATTGAATTAAAATGTACTTTATTTTACTGCAGTCATTTTTTATCTTTATGCCAATTCTACACTGAACAAAAACATAAACACAACACTGTTTTTGCTCCCATGTTTCATGAGCTGAAACATCTGAAAATGTGTCTCTATACACAAAACACCCATGACTCTCAAATGTTGCTCTGAAATCTGTCTACATGTGTGTTAGTGAGCACTTTCCCTTTACCAAGACACTCTATCCCACCTCACAGCTGTGGCATATCAAGGGGCTGATTAGGCAGCATGAATAATGTACGGGTGTGCCTTAGACTGCCCACAATAAAAGGACACCCTGACATGTGCACAGTTTTGCTTTGTGGGGGTGGTGGGGCAGAAAACCAGTCAGTATCTGGTGTGGCCACCATTTGCCTCACACATGGCAACACATCTCTGTCGCGTAGAGTTCATCAGGTTGTTCACTGTGGCCTGTGGAATGTTGGTCAGGGTTAATCTAACCTGAACCCAAGTTAATCTAACATGAACCTGAATTTATCTCACCTAACCTTGAGTTAATCTAAGCTTGAATTACTATTGTCTGCACATATTTAGTCCTCACCTGAAGAGTTCTCCACATGAACCACAAAGTAGTGGTTGGTTGTTCTGCTCTCTTTCATGTTGAATTCCTCCTGGCAGAGGACCTCTGGGTTACTGTGGACCTCTGGAGAAGCTCTACCACTCTTGCCAGGTAGCACGGAGTGGGTGGCTCCATCAGCTTTACTCGAACACTCAGCTACAGAGGAAGAAGTCTGCAGCTCAGGTTCAAGACCTCCTGCATGGTGGACCTCCATATCTTGCAGTTTGGACAGACACCAGCTCTTCAGCTCTTTGACTAGAGACACCTGATAAAAGGACAACCAAATGTCATGCTGCTGAAAGAACATTTCCACTAGTATCAGTGTTCGAGACACTTATACAGAGACCAGACCAGAGCAGGGGTTGGCTACCCGCGGCTTTCATCCATCTGATGCGGCTCTCTGTGTTTGTAAAATAATGAATGAATATTTAATTAAAATGTATTTTATTTTGTAGCATTCATTTTTTTATCTGTATGCCAATCATCAACATATAAATACTGGACAATTCATTTCCATAGGCTCCAATAACACGTTTTTGAAGCCAAATGGGAGGTGGCCACCACCGCCATTTTGACCGTGTCACAGGTTCCGTCAAGCCCAGACAATTCCAAAAAAGGGAAGAGAGGAGGAGCTGAGGGTGGGGCTGTAAGGCACGACACCCGGTCGAACTAGCTACAAGCTAACCCAAAGCTAACGCAGAGGTGGGAGCTAAGCTAACAGAGGTAGCAACCTAGCTACAACCGGAGTTAACTGTGCACAACACCAGAGCTTCTGAGTCAGAGATACGCCGGGCTGACCGCTGGGTAAAACCGGGTGGAACACAGAGGTCTCCCGAAAGCTGCTGAAAGCCGGCAGCTGCACAGCAGACAAGCGCCGCTGCGATCTGAGATGCGCAGAGCTGCCGCTGGGGAAAACCGGGTGGAAAGGTTTCCATCCCAGAGCTCCACAAGCCGGCAGCCCGCGCAGCAGACAGAAGCCGCGATCAGACAGAGATGCGCCGAGCTGCGGGGAGGGGAGAACGGGTGGAAAACAGAGGTCTCCCGAGAGCTCCACAAGCCGATAGTGGGAACCCAGCTCCACCAACATGTTATATTTCAACCCATTTTCTAAAGTGCAGCATTATGTTAAATGCACTGGGTTTTACCCTATTACATTTAAATTTCATGGTTAAACAGTACATGTTAACATCTAAGCTCAGCTCGGCAGTGACCTAAAATACATAAATATAATTTTACTGACCGAAAAAAATGAAGTGGAGACTCCTTGGACGCTCTATTAGTGCAATTAATGCCACAGCAAGTCATTTTGTCCAACAATTGCACAAATAATATCCAAAAAAGAATACACACACACAGAGACTGAAAATCCCGGAACAGTTTCCAAGCCAGACCGAGGCTCTACTGAGGCCTTTCCACGGAGCTAGCTCTGTGGTCACGTGGGTCTGATGCTCATTAATTATACAGAATTTTAGGCTTTTAATACACTTAAACAGAAGAGTGAGAAAAACATTCACCCCCCTCAGAGTTGTCATGAGTGTAAACTAGATCATTTAAACCAAAAACATGTTCTGGTACCAGGCTGTAAACATGTTTATTTCTGCTGTGAAATTGGTATTTTTAACATGGGAGTCAATGAGGATTCGCTCGCTTCTGACACCAGCCCCTAGTGGATGAGGGTGGAACTGCAATTTTTGGTATTTCCGGGTTGGCCTCAATTTTTGAGCCGCATTGTGGGGGCTTGATACCAATTCTAGATGTAAAGATTCTCATATTTTAAAATCCAAACAAAAATGATAAAGACCTGAAATGACGGGGGGTGTCGGGGGTTGCCGTGCTCCGCTACGTCTCTTGTCAGTGTCAGCGGAGAAGGTAGAGCTGGCCTCCCTGGTAAAGTCTATTCCAGGGTTCTGGAGAGGAGGATCTGGCGGATTGTCAAACCTCAGATTCAGGAGGAGCAATGTGTTTTTCGTCCTGGCTGTGGAACACTGGACCAGCTCTATACCCTTAGGAGGATCCTGGAGGGTGCGTGGAAGTTTGCCCAACCAATCTACATGTGTTTTGTGGATTTGGAGAAGGCGTTCGACCGCGTCCTTCAGGGGGCCCTCTGAGGGGTACTTAGGGAGTATGGGGTACGTGGCCCTCTGATACGGGCTGTTATCCCTGTAAGACCGGTGTCAGAGCTTGGTCCGCATTGCCGGCAGTAAGTTGGGCTCGTTCCCAGTGAGAGTTGAACTCCGCCAAGGCTGCCCTTTGTCACCAATTCTGTGCGTAACTCTTATGGACAGAATTTCTGGGCACGGTCAAGGTGTTGAGGGGATCCGTTTTGGTGGCCTAAGGACCAGGTCTCTGCTTTTTGCAGATGATGTGGTCCTGCTGACTTCATTGGAACGTGATCTCCGGCTCTCATTGGAGCGGTTCGCAGTCGAGGGTGAAGCAACTCCTCTAAATCCGAGACCATGGTCTTGAGTCGGAAAATGGTAGAATGCCTTTTCCAGGTTAGGGATGAGGTCCTGCCCCAAGTGGAGGAATTTAAGTATCTCAGGGTCTTGTTCACAGATGAGGGAACGATGGAGCGTGAGATCGAAGAGAGAGCTGAGCCCGAAGGCAAAGATCTCGATTTACCGGTCGATCTATGTTCCTACCCTCACTTATGTTCACAAGCTTTTGGTAGTGACCGAAAGAACGAGATCGCGGGTACAAGCGGCCGAAATGAGTTTTCTCCACAGAGTTGCTGGGCTCTCCCTTAGAGATAGGGTGAGAAGATCGGTCATTTGGGAGGGGCTCGGAGTAGACCCGCTGCTCTTCCACATTGAGAGGAGTCAGTTGAGGTGGCTCGGACATCTTGTAAGGATGCCCCCTAGACGCCTCCCTGGTGAGGTTTTCTGGGCACGTCCAACCAGGAGGAGGCCTAAAGGAAGACCCAGGACACGGTGGTGAGACTAGGTCTCGTGGCTGGTCAGGGAATGCCTTAGGATTCTGGAGCTGGTCAAAATTGGCTAGGGAGAGGGAAGTCTGGGCCTCCCTGCCTAGGCTACTGCACCCACTATCTGACCCCGGATAAGCGTCCGAAAATGGATGGATGGTTTATTAATTATCTTCTGCTGAAAGATAACTTTGACGTACATGAGCGACCGGTATTGGTTGCTGTCACCTATTGTGATCGGTTAAAGCAGATCTCGGCTGTCTTACGGAGGGCCCACGTGCAAGTGGGTGGGCCCAGACCCGGTAGGCCCACCTACAACGCCACAGTCAGAGGAACATCAACAACAGTTACCAGAAGGCCCTCTACGATACAAACCAAAGGTACATCTATGACACACAGACCAGAGGAACATCTAGGACACAAAGACCAGAGGAACGTCTAGAACACTAAGACAAGAGGAACATCTGGGACACAGAGACCAGAGGAACATCTAGGACACAAAGACCAGAGGAACGTCTAGAACACTAAGACAAGAGGAACATCTAGGACACAGAGACCAGAGGAACGTCGAGAACACAGATGGACTGGTGAAGGTACCTGTCTCCTCTCTGTTTCCAGGCGCTCCTGTACTGCCCACTGCTCCATCCTCTGAAGACACTCACTCCTCTCTGCTGACACTCTCTCCAGGGTAATCTTATCAAGAGCTTGGACCTGAAGCCATCCGATCCCACATGAGACAATAAAAAAGAGCAGCAGACAGGTCACCATTTTTACAACCCAGTAAGGGCTACTACTAGATTCACTAGGATAAAGATAGTAACGTTTATTTCTTACTAAACACAATATTTACTAAGAAATCACAATGTAGCCATAGAAACACTGCTTGGTGACACAGTGTCATTAGAGTGAGGTTGAAAATGAAACCGACGCAGATCCATTGAACTTGTGTGTGTGTGTGTGTCTGCTGTGTTTTCTCAATCCCCAGTGAGTCGTGGCAGGTGCTGCTCAGCGTTAACTTATAGTGTTGGACTTCAGCTTACATAAAGATGGCAATCAGAGTGTGTGAGTTTAAGAATGTATCTAGGCAGAGGCAGAGTTGGCGACCTATCCTGTGGACAAGTAAGACTTTAACACACACACACACACACACACGTGATGTGCACTCTTTTTGGCTGGTTGAAGACCAGACGCGCCGCTGCGTTCTGGACCATTTGAAGAGGTCTCACAGTACAGCCTGGAAGACCAGTTAGAAGGGCGTTGCAGTAATGGAGGTGGGAGATGACAGCAGATTGCACCAGGAGCTGGGTGGCATGTTGTGTTAGGTATGGTCTGATCTTTCATATGTTATACAGCGCAAATGTCGCTCTTACTCGTACTTGTCTAGTGCCTTTCAGAGTCAGAGGACTTAGAAGAGCTTTACAATACAGTGTATCATTCATCCATTCACACACACATTCACACCCTGGTGATGATGAGCTACATGTAGCCACAGCTGCCCTGGGGCGCTCTGACAAGAGGCGAGGCTGCTGAGCACTGGCACCACCAGTCCCTCCGACCAGCTGGAATGGTGGGTTAGGTGTTTTGCCCAAGGGCACAACAGCAGCATCCTCTGGTGGGAGCTGGAATAGATCCCACAACCCTCCGATTACTGGGCAACCGTCTCGACCTCCTGAGCTACTGCTGCCCTTTAGGTATGCTGCTATAGGCTCAGACTCCTGCATCTCCTCAATCTGCTGGCTTTTCCTCCACGTTTGTATCCGTGTTGTTTTCGTTAATGAAAACGATGATGTACTGATTTCGTCGATGCTCCTTTTGTTCATAACGAAAACGAGAGGCTGCCTGCTAAAAATAGCTTTGGTGACTAAAACATGACCAGATGAACAGGAATTTTTGCTAACAACCAAGACTAGACTAGATGTTAACAATGCTCAAAATACACATTTCTGCCCGCCGCTGAACAGCTAAAAGTAACAGTGCTGCTGCTGTGCGAGTCCTGTGCTCAGACAGCAGCAGCAGCTGAGTGAAGCTGGCTCCCACCCACATCAGAAAGCTCAAACCATGGATTTGTGATGTAGGTGGGGTTAAGGCTAGGGTTTCCCTGCCGTGGGAACGCAGTTCCCTGACCTATAAATGCATTTGTTAGAGAATAATACTTTGTTTATTGTTTTGTAAAATTAAAAACGAAAATCTTTGTAGACTAAAACTGACTACGACTAAAAGGCATTTTCTTCATCAAGACTAAGACTAAAACTAAGATGTCCACCAAAAACAGCACTGGTTTGTATTTACTGCTCCGGCTGCTCACTTTCTTCTCTCTGGTTTCTAAGTGATGATGGTCCCGTCCTTCTGAGGACTTCAAAACACAATAAATGCATCGGATCTATCTGTCTGTCTGTCTGTCTAACTATCTATATGGATAGATCGTTGCCTTCAGTATTATTCTGATTGTTTGTGAATCAGAAACCCTCTCCAGGGATTATAAACATGTTGTCTGGGGCACTTTGTGCCCCTGGTAGGGTCTCCCATGACAAATTGGTCTTAGGTGAAGAGTGAGACAAAGAACGGTTCACAGGATCTTTCATTGAAGTAAATTCAAAGAGTCGGAGTACCCGGCTCGGAGGGTTACCGGGGTCCCACCCTGGAGCCAGGCCTGGGGTTGGGGCCCGTGAGCGAGCACCTGGTGGCCGGGCTTTCGCCCATGGGGCCTGGCCGGGCCCAGCCCGAACCGGATAGATGGGCTCATCCAAATGTGGACCCACCACCTGCAGGAGGAACATGAAGGATCCGGTGCAATGTGGATCGGGTGGCAGACCGAGGCGGGAGCCTTGGCGGTCCGATCCCCGGACAAGAAAACTGGTTTTTGGGACATGGAACGTCACCTCTCTGGCGGGGAAGGAGCAGGAGCTTGTGGCAGAGGTTGAGTACCCACCCTTTTTGGAGTCCCTGGGACGAGTGCTAGATAGTGCCCCAGGGGACTCCATTGTCCTGCTGGGGGACTTCAATGCTCACGTGGGCAATGACAGCATGACCTGGAGGGGGGTGATTGGGAGGAACGGCCCGCCTGTTCTGAACTCGAGTGGTGTTTCGTTATTGGACTTCTGTGCAAGCCGTAGTTTGGCCATAACGAACACCATGTTCTAACATAAGGATGCCCATCGGTACACTTGGTACCAGGGCGGCCTAGGTCACAGGCCGATGATAGACTTTGTAGTCGTATCATCTGACCTGCGGCCGTATGTTTTGGACACCCGAGTGAAGAGAGGAAAGGAGCTGTCAACTGATCACCACCTGGTGGTGAGTTGGAGCAGATGGCAGGGGAAGATGCCGCGTAGCCCTCGCAGACCCAAACGCATAGTGAAGGTCTGCTGGGAACGCCTGGCAGAAGAACCTGTTAAGACGGTCTTCAACTCCCACCTCCGGCAGAGCTTTGACCACGTCCCGAGAGCAGTGGGGGACATTGACTCCGAGTGGGCCTTGTTCCACTCTGCGATTGTCGAGGTGGCTGTTGCTAGCTGTGGTCACAAGGTGACCGGTGCCAGTCGTGGTGGCAACCCCCGTACCCGCTGGTGGACACCAGAGGTTCGGGGAGCCGTCAGGCTGAAGAGGGAGGCCTACAAGGCGTGGCTGGTCTGTGGGTCTCGGGAGGCAGCAGACGGGTACCGGATAACCAAGCGGGGTGCAGCAGTGGCAGTTGCCAAGGTTAAATATCGGAGTTTGGTGAGGCCATGGAGAAAGACTATCAATCGGCTCCAAAGAGGTTCTGGCAGACTGTCCGGCGCCTCAGGAGAGGAAGGCAGCAACTCGCTCACACTGTTTACAGTGGGGATGGGGAGCTGCTGACGTCAACTGGGGCTATAGTCGGATGGTGGAAGGAATACTTTGAGGAGCTCCTCAATCCCACCTATGCGCATTCCGAGGAGGAACCAGAGCCGGGAGACCTGGAGATGGACTGTCCAATCTCGGGGGCAGAAGTTGCTGAGGTAGTCAAACAACTACACAGCGGCGGAGCCCCGGGGGCAGATGAGATTCGTCCTGGGTATCTCAAGGCTATGGATGTTGTAGGACTGTCATGGTTGACACGTCTCTACAACATTGCGTGGTCATCGGGGGCAGTTCCTGTGGAGTGGCAGACCGGGGTGGTGGTCCCCATCTTTAAGAAGGGTGACCTGAGGGTGTTTTTCAACTATAGTGGGATCACACTCCTCAGCCTCCCTGGAAAGGTCTACTCCAAGGTACTGGAGAGGAGGGTCCGATCGATAGTTGAATCTCAGATTGAGGAGGAGCAATGTGGTTTTCGTCCTGCCGTGGAACTGTGGACCAGCTCTATACCCTTGCAAGGGTGATGGAGGGGGCATGTGTACATGTGTTTTGTGGATTTGGAGAAGGCTTATGAGCGTGTCCCCAGGGGAACCCTGTGGGGGACGCTCCAGGAGTATGGGGTGGGTGGCTTTCTGTTAAGGGCCATTCAGTCCATTTACCAGAGGAGCGTGAGTTTGGTCCGCATAGCCGGTAGTAAGTCGGACCTGTTCCCGGTGAGGGTTGGACTCCGCCAGGGCTGCCCTTTGTCACCGGTTCTGTTCATTACCTTTATGGACAGAATTTCTAGGTGCAGCCGTGGTGTGGAGTGTGTCGAGTTTGGTGGCAGGAGGATCTCGTCTCTGCTTTTCGCAGATGATGTGGTCCTCCTAGCTTCATCCAGCTCTGACCTTCAGCTCTTGCTGGGTAGGTTCGCGGCCGAGTGTGAAGCGGCTGGGATGAGGATCAGCACCTCCAAATCTGAGACCATGGTTCTCGACCGGAAAAGGGTGGCTTGCCACCTCCGGGTCGGGGGAGAGGTCCTACCTCAAGTGGAGGAGTATAAGTATCTCGGGGTCTTGTTCACGAGTGAGGGTAGGAGGGATCGGGAGATCGACAGGCGGATTGGTTCGGCGTCTGCAGTGATGCGGACGCTGAGCCGATCTGTCGTGGTGAAGAGGGAGCTGAGCCAGAAAGCCAGGCTCTCGATTTACTGGTCGATCTACGTCCCAATCCTCACCTATGGTCATGAGCTTTGGGTAATGACCGAAAGAACGAGCTCGCGGATACAAGCGGCCGAAATGAGTTTCCTCCGTAGGGTGGCCGGGCTCAGCCTTAAGCCGGGCGTACACTGTGCGACTTTTTCACTTTTTTGAGCCGATTTTCCACTCGTGCGAGAATCCACGACATCGGGGCGAGTTTTGCGCCGAGCGTCGTGTAGTGTACAGGGGGTTACGAGAGGCGATTAACACCACGTGACCAGCCGCTGATCAGCAGTCGTGAGGTCGCAGGGACTTCTGGTGTGTTTAATATTTCGCTCGTCCCTCGTGAGGGTATCGCACTGTTGAAGCGGCGCTGCGAGCAGCTACGATCCAAAAAAGTATCAGAACCACTCACGGCGCATGCGCGCGCAATCCTGCATCAACGCCGGTCGCTCGCTATTTCCCTAATAACACACGCTGTTCGTTTTTGTTTCTACACGTTTTTTTTACTCACAAAGATTGTCAAGAAAGCGTGTTTGTCGTGTTCATGTCAAATTAAACTGATCACAAAACACAGATTCACTTTCTTTATTTCGTTTTCCTCATCCAACCCCCATAAATCCCTGTGTGTCCTCCTGCAGCACTCCCGAAGGACAACAGGCAAGACAAAAAAGTCTGACATGTTGAGTAAAAACTGCTATTTTTAGCACATTTTTAGGGCAGACGTGTTGCTACCAGACGTACAGTGTGAGCAGTCAGGTCGCATGCGAGAACTGGGTCGTGCAGTGTGAGCACACAACTCGTGAGATCTGCTCTGCGAGGAAGTCGTACAGTTTGAGCTGAAGCTGAACGCTGCGAGTGAAAAAGTCGCACAGTGTACGCCCGGCTTTAGAGATAGGGTGAGGAGCTCGGACATTCGGGAGGGACTCTGAGTAGAACCGCTGCTCCTCCGGATCGAAAGGAGCCAGTTGAGGTGGTTTGGGCATCTGGTCAGGATGCCTCCTGGACGCCTCCCCGGGGAGGTGTTTCGGGCATGTCCTGCCGGCAGGAGACCCCCGGGTCGACCCAGGACACGTTGGAGAGGTTACATCTCCAATCTGGTCCGGGAACGCCTTGGGGTCCTGCCGGAGGAGCTGGTGGACAAGGCCGGGGAGAGGACGGTCTGGAGCTCCCTAGTTGGGATGCTGCCCCCGCGACCCGGACCCGGATAAGCGGAGGAAGACGACGACGATAATAATAATAATAACAACAACAATAATAATAATAATAATAATAATATGATGAAAAAAAATAATGATAATAATAATAATATAATAATAATATTGATAATAATAATAATAATATAATAATAATGATAATAATAATAATAATAATGATGATGATATAATAATAATGATAATAATAATAATGATAATACTATAATAATAATAATAGTAATAATAATAATAATAATGATAATAATAATGATGATGATCATAATAATAATGATAATACTATAATAATAATAATGATAATAATAATAATGATGAAGATGATGGTGGGGCTGCGCAGTGGCGTAGTGGTTAGAGCGGTTGCCTTGCAGCAAGAACGTCCTGGGTTCGCTTCCTGGGATCTTTCTGCACGGAGTTTGCATGTTCTCCCTGTGCATGCGTGGGTTCTCTCCGGGTACTCCGGCTTCCTCCCAAAGTCCGAAAACATGACTGTTAGGTTAATTGGTCTGTCTAAATTGTCCTTAGGTTTGAGTGTGTGTGTGTGTGTGTGTGTGTGTGTGTGTGTGTGTGTGTGTGTGTGTGTGTGTGTGTGTGTGTGTGTGTGTGTGTGTGTGTGTGTGTGTGTGAGATTGTCCTGTGTGTTTCTGTGTTGTCCTGCAATGGACTGGCTCTCTGTCCTGGGTGTACCCTGCCTGATTGACCCACTGACCGCTGGAGATGGGCACCAGCCCCCCCACGACCCTACATGAACAAGTGGATTCAGACAATGGATGGATGGATGATGATGGTGATGATAATGACAATAATAATAATGATGATGATAATAATATAATAATAATAATA
>NC_091743.1:91583957-91588957 GCF_043380555.1 Nothobranchius furzeri
TGCTGTGCTCAGCATTGGGCGGGGAGCCTGCTCATCAGCACCCCAGCAGAAAGGGTCGAACTCTGGGAACCAGTGATGGTTGTACCCCATGTGCAGCAGTACCGGGACCAGAGTGAGTAGGGTGTGTATGGGGAGCATGAGTGGGTGTCTAGCGTTCATTTATGTAAGTCTTGGGTTGTATGTGTGTGTGTGAGCATGAGGGAAGGAGTGTGTGACTGTGTCTCTGTATGACTGTATATGTCAGGTGGGGTCTTGGACTCCTCCCCTCTCCTTGCACTTGTTGTGCTACACATCTTCGTCTACCCTCCCCCGCCACATTTGGTGTGGAGTGTGGTGCCTTGGTCTGCCTGAGTGTTCGCAGCTCCCGGGTCAGGAGGTTTAAGATTTTTGGCATCTGCCTGATTGATCTCGGTGGCTGCCTGGTAGGATCTGGGTCCCTGGGCTCTGTTGGGTCCCCCGCAGGGATGGCCACCCCTGGTTCCCAGGTCGGTTGGTCCCGGGCTCGGCCGGCTTGGGGGTGGGAGGCTGCGGGCAGACCTTTGGGCTTGCCGCTTATATCTCCCGGGACTCTGCTGGCTGCTGGTTGTGGCCCCCCAGGGCGATCCCCTGTGCCTCTCGAGAAGGGGCAGGGGCTTTTCTGGTTACAGTCTCCCTGGGGTCCCTGCGCTCTGGGGCAGCTCCTGGATCTCTGGGACTTGGCGCTCCCTCCATCTCCTACACATCTTTATACAAGCATGTGTACACACACAGGTGCTCACATAAGTATGGACTTGGGCACGTTCAACACGTCTTAAGGCTGTGGTTGGCACTAACTGCACTGTGATTTATTATCGTGTGATTGTTTAGTAAAACAATGTTGATTTTACATTTATGCAGTGATAGCTTGCTCCTGTTGTATTGTTGTGTTGTTTTTCTCTTTCTGCAGGACTAGAAGCAGACTCTTGTTCATCATTGATTATTTATTTTTGTTCAGAGAGAAAGTGCAATCTGTAAATGGAGGAGGTGATTTTTGGACTTTTCACTGTATTTTGCACCAGGAGAGTTTGTGTTGCAAGTCATTAAAGACGGATAACGTCATGAAAGTGGTCACCCAAACTGTTAATTTCGTCCAATACAGAAGCCCGAATCACCGTCAGTATGACAGCCTTCTCAGAGAGAACGACCACATCTATAGCCTGCCATACTACAATGGGGTAAGGTGGTTAAGCCGAGGTGCCGTGCTGAGGCGTTTCTATGATTTACGAGAAGAAGTTGAACAGTTCATGGAAGAAAAGGCAAACCAGTGTTAGAATTTTGTTCTGCAGAATGCGTGCAGGACCTTGCTTTAAGGTGGATGTTACAGAGCACCTTAATGACTTGAACAGCTGCAAGGCCGCAACAAAGTTGTCACGCAGTACTACGACTGCATACGTTCTTTCAAGTTAAAGCTGTCTTGGTGGGAGACGTGACTCGCTGTTAGTGACGCAGCTCACTTCCCCTGTGCGTGCGTCCCAACACGAAGCCGACATGAAGCGGTTCACAGATAAAATAACGGGACTGTTGAGGGAGTCTGAGCTACGCTTTCAGATTTTTGGTGAACTTGAGAAGGACTTCCAAATTTTTTGCTGCCCATTCACCGTGAATCCCTCTGATCTCCCCGCCAGCATCCAACTTGAAATAATAGACTTGCAGTGTGACTCGGACTTGAGGGGCAAACCTGCCACAGCTGGCTTTCACACATTTTATCAAAACCTTTGACCTGGTTACCCCAACTTGAGCGTGTTTGGAACCACTTATCTTTGTGAGCAGGTTTACTCTGTAATGAGTAAAATAAAACAAAGCTGCGCTCGAGGCTCGCTCAAGAGAACCTGAGTCACATCCTGAAGTCGGCTGCCGCTCAGGGTGTGACTCCTGATGTTGATGCTCTGGTGAAAGCTAAAGGATGTCAGGTATCAGGAAACTCTCTGATAGCCATGTGATCTCAGGTGTTTTATTAATAGTGATGTTGTACTTGTACTGTGTTGGATACACTGTCCTCAGGCCCCAGCCTTGTTTTATATCGATTGTATTAAAACAAAGAAAACAATCTGAAGTTGTTTAATTTACCGGTCCGGCCCACTTGGGACTGCATTTTCCTCAACGTGGCCCCTGATCTAAGATGTGTGTGTGTTGTTCTGTATTGTTCGTTGTGTTCAAATATATATTTTTAATACTGTTGAAAATTATTTTTAAATCTTAATAAAAAGCTCTTGTTAAGAAAAAAAACTTTCTTTATGAATCACAAAGTTTGTGTAAAAAATGACTTTTATGCAAGTTTCAGGTCCGTTTATAAACGAGGCCCACGCCTGTGCCTGACCTGCTGTTGCTGCAGCAGAAGCAGAGCTTCTCAGGGAAGATGGAGGCGTGTCTGTACCTGTGGAGCTTTGGTGAGGAGAAGAGCCACCTCCGGGTTGTTGTGATCTCTGGCCTGGTCCAAAGCTGTCTGATGCAACTGTAGAAAAAAGCTCAAGTTGACCTTTTAGTCCCAGGTAAAAACACACGAGGTGGACAGTACAACGAAAAGTGCACGATGATGAGGAATGTGTCAAACCAGGCACGTCCAAAGGGACAGCTACTCTGTGCACTACTGATGCAGACGGACCCTTTCTAACGCCTGTCTGTCCAGACTGATGCAAAGATGCAAAGATGCAAAGATTTCAAAAAGTTCTTCAGATCAAAAGTTAACAGCTGTTACTTAATTTAACCATTGAGATTCCCAACCTAGGCGCTGAGCAGCCAGTACGGTCCGATGGCTACACAAATGGTACCCAGAAGGGTTGTCATGGCAACAGCAGATCTGGTGGCAGCTCTGCATTTATGCTACTAGGCTAACTTATCAAGCTGGGACAAACTGTGTGTTTATTTCTCCTCTTCAGCTGAAAACACAGCTCGTCAAAATAAAAGCATCATTCCAAACACAGAGAGCACGATGCACACGCATCATGTGATCTGCGTTCGTTTTACTAAAGTTTTCCTTTCTTACAGTTGAATGTTTTCAGTGAAAACGTATTTTTCGAATTCTGTGCAACCTAAAAAACAGAGTTGCTGCTTAAAAAGGTTTATTTCTGCAGGCGGCACAAATAAAGTCACATTTCTTCTGTCCCCAATTCCTTCCTCCAGGTTTTACTGGTTATAGTTTAACAGCACGAGGAGCACACTCTGCGTGGTGCAGGCGTTAGAGACCCACACATCACTGGATCGCTGGTAGGAACCTGAGCTGAGCCAGCACCACCCTATCATGGCTGAGGTACCGCTGGAGCCCAGAACCGGACCCTGGTGCTGTCTGGTACTCACATTGTTGCAGATCAGCGTGTCTGCTCCGGCCTCCAGCAGCAGACGGACAGTCTTCTTATGGTTCAGAGCAGCAGCCACGTGGAGAGGAGTGTCTCCGACCTGCAGGACCAAACACAAACTCCAGCTACACATCTGAAAACTCCCCACAGACAAAGGGAGGCAACTCACCAGGTTCTTCTCCGAGACGGAGCAGAAAGCCCCGAGCAGGACCCGGATCACGGCTACGTGGTTGTACCGGGCGGCCACATGCAGGCACGTGTCTCCTGTCTACGGAAACATAAACACACACAGAAGAGATAAAACTATCCCCAGCAGTCCAAACACGGACTTTTTCGGCTTGAGCATCACTGCTGGTGCTCAAGAGCAGAGCTGGGTTGTTTAAATTAGTGCTGTGGGCTCGTGAAAACTCACTATGGAAAGCATTACTGCACTTATGTAGGCGGACTTGGTCAAACCACCCGTTAAAGACACTGAGGTGGAGGTCTGACAGCTCAGATGGTACATGTATGTTGTGAAAATCTACTGAATGGTGCACAGATCTGTATCAGTAAATGATTAACAGCGGCAGAGGGTCCGCCCTGAGACTGGGAGATCAGGGTTCGGTTCCTGGTCGGGTCGTACCACAGACTTGACTGGGACCCAGTGCCTCCTGGCTTGGCACTCAGCATTAAAGGGTTGGATTGGGGGGGGGGGTTACCACCACATGGTTCCTGAGCGCAGCCGTGTCTGCAGCTCACCGCTCCCCCAGTGTGTGTGACCACTAACGGGGCTTTGACTTTAGTGCAGATGATGTCCCATTGCCCCGAAATAAACCGTGCTGCTCCAGTAGCTCAGAGAACGTCTGACATATGAAATCATGTGGCGAAGAGTCTGGGACAAAGTTCACTGAATCTAGTTTCATCCTGGATCTCTGAGCAACGTGAGTGACTCACAATGGGAACACCCAGAGTGTGACCTCATCAGGAGCTCCTATGACACGCTGCTGGCCAGGACCCCCCCGCCCAAAGGCTTCTTCTCCTTGTTACCCACTACGGAGGAGAGGAGGAAGGTTCCTGTTACTCAGAGATCTCAGGTTCCCTCAGTAACCCAAAGTTCTCCCACATGATATTTGTTTTGTGTCACAAAGGCTGAGAAGCAGGTATTACACCTGAGGCCAACAGGTGTGTGTGAACACACTGCAGAGAGAGAGCGGCAGCAGTTTCAAATGTGGAGAGAAATGAGACTGATATCATGTTCCTGATCAGGTCACATACCTGTCTTCATTATTACCGAGTCCAAACCTGGCCTGTTGACTTTCATCTGGCGTAAAGATGAGATGGAAACACACACACACACACACACACACACACACACACACTGAAGGTCTGAGGTAACACCAGAACCAACCAGACGACCTACATGGTTCTTGCTGTCGGGTCGGGAACCCCCCAGGAGGAGCACCTTGGAGCTCTGAGCGTGACCGTTCTGACATGCAAGGTGGAGGGCCGTGTTTCCCGCCTACAAGGGGCAAACAGAGGGGAACCGAGCTGAGTGGGGCCATGACACACAACCGCTGGGTCAGAGGGACAGGGAGGTAGCATTAGCATTAGCATCTTTAACCTGGTCATGTGGCAGACTTCCTGGTACATATCCATGACACAAACCTTGTTTCTGGCGTGCACGCTGGCTCCAGCCTTCACCAGGAGCTT
>NC_091743.1:91591457-91651457 GCF_043380555.1 Nothobranchius furzeri
GGATTTGTTTTAAATGTTGGTAAATTATTCATTTCTGGTGGCAAAAAAACCAACGACAAAGTGGTCGTGTTGTAACTGTTTTATTTGCATATTTGGTCTTTAAACAATGTTTTTTGTTTAAAAACAAAGATAAAGACTCATAAATGAGCTAGTACGACGAGTCCTGTAGTTCTGCATGTATTAGCTTAGTTCTCTTTCATAGCATTAGCTTCGTGTCTCACTGTGGGAACCCTCTAGGCGTGACCTAATCAGTCACTCAGAGAACAAGGGTTACGCCAGTCACCTAGAGTTTTAACCTCTGTTCAGTGCCATCACGGTTTCTAGGCAACAAGACATTCGCTGAAGCAGGGATGAGAATAAGCACGAAGGCTAGACTGCTCTGGGAAGGACCCAAACTGTATCGACTGAGTAGGATGAGTACTCACAAGGACACTATCCCAGAGTCTTCCTCGGACTGGCTCAGCGTCATGGTTCAAATCCCAACCCCCCTTACAAAAGCACGGAAGAAAAACTATTCCTACCCACACACCCACCCCACTCCCCGGTCAACTAGCACCACGGCTAGAGGAATTCTTTGGAAACACTGTATCCCTTGGCGTGCACACAGCGTCTGTCTACAGTATCTGGATAACTCCATATGAGATGGATCTATCTAGCATTCATTCATAGTCTGGATGTTCCTACTACATCCTGGAACGTTGCACGTGTGCTCCAACATTCTTCTTTGCTGTTTTCCTCTCATCCAGCAAGGATGTTAGCAGTAGCTCAGGCTAACATTATCATTGGCTCAGGCTAGCGTTAGTGTTGGCTCTGGCTAGCATTAGCAATAGATCAGGCTAACCAGTAGCATTGGCTCAGGCTAGCGTTAGGGTTGGCTCAGGCTAGCATCAGTAGTAGCTCAGGCTAACATTAGCGTTGGCTCAGGCTAGCGTTAGTATTGGCTCTTGTTAGCATTAGCAGTAGCTCAGGCTAATGTTAGCATAAGCTCAGGCTAACATTATCATTGGCTCAGGCTAGCATTAGTGTTAGCTCTGGCTAGCATTAGCAATAGATCAGGCTAACCAGTAGCATTGGCTCAGGCTAGCGTTAGGGTTGGCTCAGGCTAGCATCAGTAGTAGCTCAGGCTAACATTAGCGTTGGCTCAGGCTAGTGTTAGTATTGGCTCTTGCTAGCATTAGGAGTAGCTCAGGCTAATGTTAGTGTTAGCTCAGGCTAACATTAGCGTTGGCTCAGGCTAATGTTAGTGTTAGCTTAGGCTAGCGATAGTGTTGGCTCTGGCTAGCATTAGCGGTAGCTCATGCTAACAATATCATTGGCTCAGGCTAGTGTAAGTGTTGGCTCTGGCTAGCATTAGCAATAGATCAGGCTAACCAGTAGCATTGGCTCAGGTTAGCGTTAGGGTTGGCTCAGGCTAGCATCAGTAGTAGCTCAGGCTAACATTAGCATTGGCTCAGGCTTATGTTAGTGTTAGCTCAAGCTAACATTAGCATTGGCTCAGGCTAATGTTAGTGTTAGCTTAGGCTAGCGATAGTGTTGGCTCTGGCTAGCATTAGCAGTAGCTCAGGCTAATGTTAGCATTAGCTCAGGCTAACACTATCATTGGCTCAGGCTAGCGTTAGTGTTGGCTCTGGCTAGCATTAGCAATAGATCAGGCTAACCAGTAGCATTGGCTCAGGCTAGCGTTAGGGTTGGCTCAGGCTAGCATCAGTAGTAGCTCAGGCTAACATTAGCGTTGGCTCAGGCTAGCGTTAGTATTGGCTCTTGTTAGCATTAGCAGTAGCTCAGGCTAATGTTAGCATAAGCTCAGGCTAACATTATCATTGGCTCAGGCTAGCATTAGTGTTAGCTCTGGCTAGCATTAGCAATAGATCAGGCTAACCAGTAGCATTGGCTCAGGCTAGCGTTAGGGTTGGCTCAGGCTAGCATCAGTAGTAGCTCAGGCTAACATTAGCGTTGGCTCAGGCTAGTGTTAGTATTGGCTCTTGCTAGCATTAGGAGTAGCTCAGGCTAATGTTAGTGTTAGCTCAGGCTAACATTAGCGTTGGCTCAGGCTAATGTTAGTGTTAGCTTAGGCTAGCGATAGTGTTGGCTCTGGCTAGCATTAGCGGTAGCTCATGCTAACAATATCATTGGCTCAGGCTAGTGTAAGTGTTGGCTCTGGCTAGCATTAGCAATAGATCAGGCTAACCAGTAGCATTGGCTCAGGTTAGCGTTAGGGTTGGCTCAGGCTAGCATCAGTAGTAGCTCAGGCTAACATTAGCATTGGCTCAGGCTTATGTTAGTGTTAGCTCAAGCTAACATTAGCATTGGCTCAGGCTAATGTTAGTGTTAGCTTAGGCTAGCGATAGTGTTGGCTCTGGCTAGCATTAGCAGTAGCTCAGGCTAATGTTAGCATTAGCTCAGGCTAACACTATCATTGGCTCAGGCTAGCGTTAGTGTTGGCTCTGGCTAGCATTAGCAATAGATCAGGCTAACCAGTAGCATTGGCTCAGGCTAGCGTTAGGGTTGGCTCAGGCTAGCATCAGTAGTAGCTCAGGCTAACATTAGCGTTGGCTCAGGCTAGCGTTAGTATTGGCTCTTGTTAGCATTAGCAGTAGCTCAGGCTAATGTTAGCATTAGCTCAGGCTAACATTATCATTGGCTCAGGCTAGCATTAGTGTTAGCTCTGGCTAGCATTAGCAATAGATCAGGCTAACCAGTAGCATTGGCTCAGGCTAGCGTTAGGGTTGGCTCAGGCTAGCATCAGTAGTAGCTCAGGCTAACATTAGCGTTGGCTCAGGCTAGTGTTAGTATTGGCTCTTGCTAGCATTAGGAGTAGCTCAGGCTAATGTTAGTGTTAGCTCAGGCTAACATTAGCGTTGGCTCAGGCTAATGTTAGTGTTAGCTTAGGCTAGCGATAGTGTTGGCTCTGGCTAGCATTAGCAGTAGCTCATGCTAACAATATCATTGGCTCAGGCTAGTGTAAGTGTTGGCTCTGGCTAGCATTAGCAATAGATCAGGCTAACCAGTAGCATTGGCTCAGGTTAGCATTAGGGTTGGCTCAGGCTAGCATCAGTAGTAGCTCAGGCTAACATTAGCATTGGCTCAGGCTTATGTTAGTGTTAGCTCAAGCTAACATTAGCGTTGGCTCAGGCTTATGTTAGTGTTAGCTCAAGCTAACGTTAGCATTGGCTCAGGCTAGCAGTAGCTTGGCTTAGCGTTGTTCTGAAAACGACTTATGTCTAAGACTGAAGAGGATTGGGAGATGCATGTAAGGGGGTTGTGGTCTAAGCTCATGACGCGTTAAACCAGCTTTTCTCAGTTCAGACCGTTTCTCCGTGGCCTCCTGAGGATCATTACGGTATCTGCTCTCACACACGAAGAGGTGAGTTGGTGTGAAATCTTCAGTTTCACATACACCCAGCCTCCTCTCATGGCAGAATTGAAACTAAGATCATCTGATGTTGAGACATGATGGAGCTGGTTGATGTGGTTGGACTCCAGCTGCTGGATTTTATCAGCTGTTTCCCAGCAGGTAGAAACAGGTTAGCAAATAAAGACGTGTCACTTGGTGACACGTCTGAGGATGTCAGCCAAAACCTGTCAGAGTAAAAATAAACAACATCTGTTATTTAAACTCGTCTAGACTAAAGATCCTGATAATAGCAACAGGTGGACTGAGACTGTATCTACAGATCCTTCATCTGAAATGACCCGACTCCGTGTCACGAATAACAAAAGAGAAAACTTCCAGGACGAGAGAGAGAAGCAACATTCCCCCGCCACATCTATAAATCCATACAGACTGAAAGGGTCACAGCTAATCTGAACTAAGCATGAGAAGCACCGAGAAGAGCAGCAAGACACGAGCCTAATTCCATATTTTCATGAAATAAAACTCCATTAAAGCAGTAAGTTTATTAAATTCCCTTTATCCAACCAAGCTCTGAGCAGTTATGAGGGTCCAGCTGCAGACACAGCAGTTCCTGGTAACGGCTTAGCTCATGTCTGCTCAAGTCCTGAAGTCCAGGCCCGATGAAGAGGAGATAAGAGAGGACACCGAGCGGACACAAGAGCACCGGGAGGAAGATGCACATCAACTCCATGGGAAAAAAACAGGATAAACGGGAAGAAAAGTAGAGAAAAGGTCATTCCAAGCCAGATAAAAAGTGAGCCGAGCACAACACCACTGGAGGAGAAATGGAAGGAAAGGGGGAGGGACTGGGGGGAGGCTCAGGAAGAGTATTTTATCTAACCTCCTTCTCTTTCTCTGATCCTCCTGGATCTTTTCCAGCCTTTCTCCTCTGACTTCTTCCTTTCACCTCCTCCTCCTCCTCCTGCTGCTGCTTTAGCCTGCACCTCCTGCTCTCCCATGTCCTGGAGGATGTACTGCAGCCGGTTGCAGAACTCAGTGACCACAGAAAGTGAACGTTACAGTGCCAGGGATCAGGATTGCCACCGTCTGTGTGGGAGAGAGGCTCACGTGCTGCAGGCACACCCACAAGTGGGCAGTCTAGAGGGTCCCACTCAAGGCCACTCGAGGCCATCGGGCTACGGTTACTTAGGACACAGATACAGTCTAGAGCTGGAACTGTAAATCCAGCTTAAAAGGATCTGAAAACAAAAGGACAAGCAGCTGCTGGTAACCATCAGTCAGGAGTGGAGATGGGTAAAAACACACCCCGGCCCCGCGGCTGATGGATGGGTTCATCTACTTACATCATCCTGGACGTCCAGGTTGCAGCCAGCTTTCAGCAGCACCCGTATGACCTCCAAGTGGCCTTTGTAGGCGGCCAAGTGCAGGGGGGTCCTGCCATACTGCAGACACAGAAACACACACAACCCACCACAGCGTTACGATGCTGCTGCTGCATCTGTCACAGTGAAAAGTATCGCAGGCATAAATCTGCCGGAACGGAACAAATCCTTAATCTAAGTTTTAACAGAGCAGCGCACGGTCTGCACAGCTGTTCACGTAAAGGCACGGGAGGGTGCCCCCTGCTCCCCGTCTGAACCAGTACCAGTGGAGAGGCACCGAGTCAGGGCTAGTGGTTCTCAGACCCATCCTTAAATCACCTCTAGTGATGCTTAACACACACACACACACACACACACACACACACACACACACACACACACACACACACACACACACACACACACACACACACAAACACACACACTCCACCCCCAACCCCCACAAAAGCCCGCTGCTGAAGACTAATACATGTAAAACACAAATGTAAAATCTCCAGTCAGAAGAAAACTCCCAGAACGTCTTCCTGTGTTTGTCTGCATACTGCACTGTCTGGGAAATCTGGATCCTCTGGAGGTTCTTCCTGTTAAAAGGGAGTTTTCCTCTCCACTGTCGCTGCATGCTTGCTTAGTATGAGGATTGCTGTAAAGACTCTGACACTAGTCAGTGACTCGATGCGACCTGCTGGGTTCCTTATATAGGAAACTTGTTACTGATTGGCTGAATGACCTGACCTGTGTTGTTTACTGTGTGAAGGACCTTGAGACGACTCTGGTTCTGACTTGGTGCTTTATTAATAAACTTGAATTGAACTGAATTGAATTGAACTGAATTGAACTGAACTGAACTGAATTGAATGGGTCGTGGTACACAAGACGGGTCTGAGTGGACACCGATATCTGATCATTCAGCACCGATGTGTGAACAGGACCTCTGTACTACTAGACCTCGTTATACCGTGGGTCTTCTATAGTAGACATCCTAACACATCACATGCGTGGCCCTCTCGTCACCCGATTGTCCCAAACTGCCCAGCTGTACCGTAGCCGGTACTGCTCAACCCCTTCCAAAAGCTCCAGCTCCGTCCTAAACTAAGAGGTGATGGTCCATGTCCTAAAAGCCAGTTCTGGGGATTGGACCTCCAAGGCCTCTTCCCTGGTCTTCCACCAAATGCACACTGCACCAGATCCTTCATGTCCCTCCTGCAGGTCCACATGAGGACGGGCCTATGTATGAGGTTCAGGTTGGGCCCCACCGGCAAAGGCCGGGTCACCAGGTACTCTGGTTTTAAACTCATAAAATATCTTTTCTACGGGGCTTTGTTTTGTCTTTCATCTAGGACCAGATCGCCCTACCAAATGTCCAAAAATGGACTGCACAACTCCCAGGGTCCACCATGGTGAGGAGGTCATTCACCAATGAGTCCACTTAAATCACCAGTGAGCCTTTAGATTGGTTGTATAAAACCAATTACCTGCAGATGAAACAGGAAGATCTGGGTCACCAGGAGGAGAATTCTTCAGATAAATGATTCATGAGATTGATCAGAAGTACCATTGCGTGTTTAGCCCATCCGTGTTTGATCAAACTCACCTTGGTGACGGCTACCTTTGCACCTTTGTTGATAAGTTGGACCACACATTCGACCTGTCCCTTGTGTGCAGCTATGAGGAGGCGCTCGGAGAGTGCGAGGACCTCGGCTGCATCCTGCTGGCTCATGAAGTGGGCGAGTGATGCAGCTGTTCTTGAACACTGGGCTCCAGATGTTGAGGAGTGTAGCAGTGCCAGAGCTTCTCACTGCGTTTTAAACCATGCTGAGTTCTGGAGCCGACCGCCGGGTGCTTGGTGACTCTGCCAGCATGGCTGATAACTTTAGAGCCAGAAACCAGACACTGTTCAGATTCCACCTCCTTTTCCTCTCAGCTGCTGGTGAGAGAACAGGAAACAGAAAAATACCAGTTAGAAAAGCGTCGCAGGAGCCTGGCAAACCGGGACAACAGTTCCTGTTGTCAGCAGCGGAAAACTCAGTCCATGTGAACTCGTGAGTTGGACCCAAATGATCGGCGGAAAGAGCAAAGACGGCCTTTTAACCCCTAAAGTAAACAAATACCGGTTTCATCTGTCCTTGAGGTTCTTATGAAAGTGGTCCATGCAGCCCCCCATCATCGAGAAGATTGTTCTCTGCTTGACCATTTTCAGTCTGCCTTTAGGCCTGACCATAGCACTGGATCTGCACACATTCGTGTGCTGAGTGAAAACCATGGAGCAACTGATGCTGGTTCCTATGTCCTGTTATTACTGCTCGACCTCTCAGCAGCATCTGATTCAGTCGACCACAATATTCTGTTGAACAGGCTGGAATCGTGGGTCGGAGTCACTGGTTCCACTCCTGTTTGACTGATGGAAGCTTCAGCGTCCACACGGACAACTGCTCTTCACCTTTTGAGTTACTCCCCGAGGAGTGCCCCAGGGGTCTATTCTGGATCCACTCCTTTTTCTCATCTACGTTCTCCCCCGGGTAACATTTTAGCTTAACATGGCTTGCACTAACATCTCTACGCTGATGACTGTCAGATTTATTTCACTCTAAATCAGTCAAGTTCCACTAATCTGCTTCAAGAATGTCTTTTGGACATCAGAACATGGCTTGCTTCCAACTTCCTAAGGCTCAATGACAATAAGACCGAGGCCTTTCTTTTCAAACCAAGAAATGATCTGCAACTGACTTGGATCTCTCCTCTAAACCTTAGAACCTGCGTGACTAGCCTTGGCATTGAGTTAGATGCCGACTTGTCCATGTCTGCGTATGCTAATGCCACTGTAAGATCTTGTCTCTTCCAGCTCCGTCGCCTGACCCGACTAAAGCCCATTCTCAAAAAAAAAAACACACACTTGGAATCTGTCATTCACGCATTTATCACCTCCAGAATGGACTATGCAAGCTCCGTTCTCATTGGTGTTGATGCATCCGCCCTCGGTCGTTTAAGTTCAGAATGCTGCAGCAAGATTTCTTACAAACTCAAGCAGATGCTGTCACATCACACCCGTTCTGACTGGTCTACACTGGCTCCCCGTGCACTACTGAGTGCACGTCACATTTTTAATTTTTGCTTTTAAAGCTCTAAATGGTCTAGCCCCCTCTACCTGTTGGAGTTGCCCTCGCCCTGCGTTCCCTCCAGGTCATTAAGGTCTGCTGACCACGTATCGCTATGAGTTCCCAAAATGAGCTACAAAGCTTGGGAGAGCATGCATTCACTTTTGCTGCACCTAAACTGCACCCCTCTGTCCGTGCACCAGACTCCTTCACTGGCACAGTTTAAATCCGACTGCAATACCTACTGCTTTCATCCAGCTTTTGGCCGAAGAGCGTCCTTTTTATTCCGCATCTTCGTTTTATTAACAGTTTTAGTCTCTATTTTGATCACATCTGTTTTTATTCTCATGACTGTTAGACATGCACTCTGTGTGTATGAAGGTGAACTTTAACCTTGTGGTTTAACGTCTGACGTTTTTACTCTGTGCAGCACTTTGGTCAGCTAACACACTGTTTTTAAATCTGCTATACAAATAAATACGGTTTGGCATGGTATGGTCCTATGGTGAAACCTGGTTTCTCACCTGCATTAACAAACAAACAAACAAACAAACAAACAAAAAACAAATAAATAATATTAGCAGCTAAAAAGAGCTCCACCTGAGAACCAACCTGTCAGAAAGGCATTGTCTGAATAGGGGCCATAAACCTCCCTTGTTCTAGGCATCATGACAGACCTGCAGACAGACCTGCAGACAGATCTACAGACAGACCTGCAGACAGATCTGCAGACAGACCTGCAGACAGACATGAAGACAGAGCTGCAGACAGACCTGCAGACAGAGCTGCAGACAGACCTGCAGACAGACATGAAGACAGAGCTGCAGACAGACCTGCAGACAGACATGAAGACAGAGCTGCAGACAGACCTGCAGACAGAGCTGCAGACAGACCTGCAGACAGACCTGCAGACAGAGCTGCAGACAGACCTGCAGACAGAGCTGCAGACAGACCTGCAGACAGACCTGCAGACAGAGCTGCAGACAGACCTGCAGACAGAGCTGCAGACAGACCTGCAGACAGACCTGCAGACAGAGCTGCAGACAGACCTGCAGACAGAGCTGCAGACAGACCTGCAGACAGAGCTGCAGACAGAGCTGCAGACAGACATGAAGACAGAGCTGCAGACAGACCTGCAGACAGAGCTGCAGACAGACCTGCAGACAGACCTGCAGACAGAGCTGCAGACAGACCTGCAGACAGAGCTGCAGACAGAGCTGCAGACAGACCTGCAGACAGACCTGCAGACAGAGCTGCAGACAGAGCTGCAGACAGAGCTGCAGACAGACCTGCAGACAGAGCTGCAGACAGACCTGCAGACAGACCTGCAGACAGAGCTGCAGACAGACCTGCAGACAGAGCTGCAGACAGACCTGCAGACAGAGCTGCAGACAGACCTGCAGACAGAGCTGCAGACAGACCTGCAGACAGACCTGCAGACAGAGCTGCAGACAGAGCTGCAGACAGACCTGCAGACAGACCTGCAGACAGAGCTGCAGACAGACCTGCAGACAGACCTGCAGACAGAGCTGCAGACAGAGCTGCAGACAGACCTGCAGACAGAGCTGCAGACAGAGCTGCAGACAGACCTGCAGACAGAGCTGCAGACAGACCTGCAGACAGAGCTGCAGACAGACCTGCAGACAGAGCTGCAGACAGAGCTGCAGACAGACCTGCAGACAGAGCTGCAGACAGAGCTGCAGACAGACATGAAGACAGAGCTGCAGACAGACCTGCAGACAGACCTGCAGACAGAGCTGCAGACAGACCTGCAGACAGACCTGCAGACAGAGCTGCAGACAGAGCTGCAGACAGACCTGCAGACAGACCTGCAGACAGAGCTGCAGACAGACATGAAGACAGATCTACAGACTGTTTTTAAATTCTGGGGATGGGAGGGAATGTGGGTGTGCGGAGCCTTTTTAATCTGTTAAGCACTTCGAGTGACGTGCATTGTATGATGAATTGCTTTATAAATAAAGTTTGATTTAATTTGATTTGAACTCTGAGGAGTGTGTTAATGAATCTCAATAAGAAGGAAACCAGTTGTTTACTGGTTTTCATTTGCAGACGTGTCTGTCTGTTGCTTCTAAGGTCTTGCACACGAAGACTACCGTGGACTTAGATGAGGAATAAAGTTCTCTAAAGGGTTCGTGCATTCTCACAACTGGAAAGACGTTGGGGTGTTTGCCCCATCAGTTTTCTAGTTTAGGTGCATAAATGTTACAGAGATGTTTGATCAGTGTGGGGACTGGGATGCACCACATGTTCCAGTAAACAACTTTTCTTTCTCAAAAATGTTCGAAAACAACAAACTCCTGAATGCTGAAGTGCAGCCAACCCTCACAGCTTTCTGGGGACTTTGGAGCCTTCCTGCCAGCTAAACCTGAAAAGATTAGGGAGGTAATTCTGTCCAGTGCATTCCAGATGAATCTGTGAGGATGGTCTTTAGTCCCACACAAAGCCGCCTGGTGAGGTCAGAGAGGCTCCTTAGCCACAGCTAGGCAACGCGGCTTTGTGTGAAGCTTCTGGAACTCAGAACCCCTCATGGCTCAGAGAGGAGGCGCGTCCAGCCCACTCCTCAGAAACAACCCTCTGTCGTGGCGCTACAACGCCGTCAGCAGAGTTAGAAGGTCCAGAGACTAAAGGCAAACAGCTAGTCGTAGAAACCAGGATCAGGATGATTTAACGTTCAGTTTGAATCAGACAGAGTTCTAGTTAACTATGAAAGTTAGAGAACAACATTCAGATTTAAACCAGCAGGGGGCAGAGTTGAGCCGTTTAGTGATGATTAAATACAAAATACACATTTAGGATGATAAGACATAAAATATGTATGCATCAGTCAGACACAGGTACATCTAAAACTATATAATACCACCATGAAACTCATACTATATAGAGTCATCACACATATTCCTTCCATTCTGGTAGTTGTGATGATTAAGGCTACAGGTGAGAAATTCAGCGTCTGAGAACATTAGATTATCATGACGTCAATAAAAAGAAAACTTTAAACAGAACTTTCAGAATGCAGTTGCTCCAACAGCTGATCCACTTTCACCAAGCTGCTTGGTCCGATTGCCTCAAGCCCTTTCCGGCTCTGTGGAGGTCCATAATCTAGTAGGACAGGTGTCTCTAACAAGCTCAGACAGGTGATGGCAGAGTAGCAGGTCTCTGAGAGCCACAATTCTGATTGAATCTGATTCTGATTCACATCTCTGGTGCTGAGGTGGTTAAAAGCTCCTCTGGGGCAAGGCTCCAGGGGTGGATGAGATCCGCCCGGAGTTCCTTAAGGCTCTGGATGTTGTGGGGCGGTGTTGGCTGACGCGGCTCTGCAGTATCGCGTGGACATCGGGGGCAGTTCCACTGGACTGGCAGACCGGGGTGGTGGTCCCCCTATTTAAAAAGGGGGACCGCAGGGTGTGTTCCAACTACAGGGGGATCACACTCCTGAGCCTTCCTGGTAAGGTCTATTTAGGGGTTCTGGAGAGGAGGGTCCGTCGGATTGTTGAACCTCAGATTCAGGAGGAGCAATGTGGTTTTGGTCCTGGCCTGGCCCCAAATCTTGAACGCACCCCCACCACCACCACCCCACAGCCTGCGTGCGCTCCGTGCCGACATGCACTGGCCTGGAGAGTAGCATGCAGGCTCTGTCTCTGTAGCTGGGCTCTCCCTTAGAGATAGGGTGAGAAGCTCGGTAATCCGAGAGGGGCTCGGAGTAGACCCGCTGCTCCTCCACATCGAGAGGAGCCAGTTGAGGTGGCTCGGGCATCTGGTCAGGATGCCTCTTGGACGCCTCCCTGGTGAGGTTTTCCGGGCACGTCCAACCGGGAGGAGGCCTAAAGGTAGACCCAGGACATGCTTGAGGGATTATGTCTCTCACCTGGCCAGGGAACGCCTTGAGATTTCAACAGAGGAGCTGCCCCAAGTGGCTGGGGAGAGGGAAGTCTGGGCCTCTCGACTGCGGCTACTGCCTCCGCAACCCGACTCCAGATAAGAAGATGAAAATGGATGGATGGATGTTAGAAGCGTGGCAGTCCCAGCATGCGGCTGCCTGCTCCTTTAAATTAATTTGTTTCCTTCTTTATCTCAATTCATCCAATAACAGAACAGGAGAGAGCCTTGGGTAAAGCACGCTTACAGTGATTCAGGGCGAATGTCGAACACTCACATCCACCCTGGAGTCCATTAGAGAGCATTATGGTTCCATTATACACCTGTTGACCCCTGACCTTGTCAGCAGTGTGCCGTACTAATCATCTCCCCTGGGACACGGACAGATGGACACACATCAGTGTACTGGGTGGTACCCAGAGCTTCATGACTGAGTGACAGAGTTTAAACACATTAGGCTTCCTGGACCTTCACTAAAATGCAAATCCATTTATGTTCATGTTTATTTCATTGGCAGACGTTTTTATCGAGAGATGCACAATAGTTAACCTACAGGGCATGTTGTGATCTGTGGGGGAAACCCACGCATGCATGGGGAGACCATGCAACTCCACGCAGAAAGGCTGCAGCCGGGTTTCGAACGTGCAACCTTCTTGCTGCGAGGCAACAGCGCTAACTGCACCACCACACAGCCCATTTAAACCCAGAAGCTAAGAGCACACAGCAGTAGTTCTACAGACACCTGGGATACCAACACAGGTAGGCGGAGGTGCTTCAGGTGCTTCTTTTTTATTTTTTTATTTTATACCGTGTCCTGTCTGGCTGTGAAGCAAACAGAATTGATGTCTGAATGCTGGTAACAAGCCTTACAGATTTACTCTCAGGTGGAGCATCAAAGTGTTTGCTTTTAATGTCACGCCTGATACTTAAAACTTTATTGTTATTGTTGTTGAATGCTTTGTAATTCTGACCAGACACGGAGACAGAGGTGAAAGAGAAAGGAAAAGACAAAAAAAAAGGGGGGGGGGGGGGGGGTGTTCCACGAAAATAAACAATCAATGATGAACAAGGGTTTGCTTCTAGACCTGCAGAAAAACAACACACAACAATACAACAGGAGCAAGCTATCACTGCGTCACCTTGATGAAATATAAAATCAACATTGTTTTACTGAACATTGACAATAATAAATCACAGTGCATTTAGTGCCAACCACAGCCTTAAGACAAGTGTTGAACGTGCCCAAGTCCATACTGATGAGAGCACCATGTGAGCACTTGTGTGTGTACACGCGCTTGTTTATGTAAGGTTTCTCTATAGGAGCGTCCAACAGAGAGTGTGAGGGACCACAGATCTGCCCCCCAAAGATGTGTAGGAGACGGAAGGAGCTCCAAGTCCCAGAGATCCAGGAGCTGCCCCAGAGCACAGGAACTCCAAGGAGACCACAACCAGAAAAGCCCCCGCTCCCCTCGGGGGGCCACAACCAGCAGCCGGCAGAGTCCCGGGAGATATCAGCGGCAAGCCCACTGGCCCGCCCGCAGCCTCCCACCCCCCAGCCGGCCGAGCCCGGGACTCAGCAACCTGGGACCCAGGGGCGACCACCCCCGCTGGGGATCCAGCAGAGCCCAGGGAACCAGACCCCACCAGGCAGCCACCGGGATTGGTCAGGCAGACGCCAAAAATCTTACACCCCCTGACCCGGGAGCCACGACCCAGGCAGACCAAAACACGGCACTCCACACCAGGTGTGGCAGGGGGAGGGGAGACGAAGATCTATATCATCAAAAGAAGTTCCAGGAGAAGGGAGGAGTCAAAGGCCCCACCTGACATATACAGTCACACACTCCCTCCCTCATGCTCACACACACACATACAACCAAAGACTTACATAAATGAACGCTAGACACCCACTCATGCTCCCCATACACACCCTATTCACTCTGGTCCCGGTACTGCTGCACGTGGGGTACAACCATCACCGGTTACCAGAGTTTGACCCTTTCTGCTGGGGTGCTGATGAGAAGGCTCCCCGCCCAACGCTGAGCACAGCAACCCACCACCCCAGACCCCAACCGGACGGCCGGATCTCCCTCCTAGCCTCCAGCCCCAGGAAGCCAAGCAACAACAGAGGTGTGCTAAGACCCCTAGTCCCCCTCCACCTGCTCCAATACTGTGTTGGTGAATGTTGATGAGGTGTATTAGTGGCTGTGGTGAGTGGGCAGTGCAGGCATCGTTGGCCTATGCCAGCTGATGCCACCACACCACCCCACTTGCACCCACAGCCCTCAGTGTCTAAGTGCAGTTTAAAATTAGAAGTGGGCACCGGCGCTTGGGAGGAGGCTGAGAAATCCCCCTGCCAAATGCCGTTGGATGTGCTCACTCCCAAGGCCCTAAGTGTGTGTTTGCGTGGAATGTCGTCGGTGGAAGTGTTTAAGGTGCAGATAAAATTGGGGGGCGGTCTGCCACAGGAATGCGGAAATGGGGTCCATAACCACACCCCCCTGACTTGTCCACCCCCCAAGGTCCTATGTGCATGTTTGTGTGATGATGTGAGGGAGCAGGAGGAGAGGAATGTGTGGGGAAGGGGAGAATGGCTGGTTGGACTTCAGGTGCTTCTGATGGGTCCAGAGTGGCACAAGAACATCCCACCACCATTAGCTCACCAACCAGGTTCTGACCCGACTAAAGTCCAGACTCTTCTTCACCCTGATGCTCAGTTTGAGCTCCATCAGGTCCTCCTCTCCACCTCTAAAAGTGTGCCACCTGATTGGCTGGTTAGATATGCAGGTGAACCTAACAAAGTGCCAGATCCTTTAGGTGTTTCTAACCATCATCTGGTGTCCTGACTTTCTCTGATGCGTGAGAGTGAATTCATGTTACTCACGTGAACACCAGGAAACAAAGAGGAAGTGAACATATTCAGAGACTTAAACCGGAAACTGAAGCAGGCACCAAAAAAAGTTAAATGCTGTAAAACGAACGAGTGATTCTAGACTCAGATGGTGTCGAACCAGAACCAGAACAGATCTGATGCTCCTCTCATCTCGTAAATCAGTTTATCGGTCCGGTCGGTACCGACCGAGCCCGGGAAGTAAAGAAACAGTCCTCACCACCGAGAGGAACGGACCCAGTAGTCTCCCGTCCTGAGCTGGTTCCTGCCTCGGTCCCGTGGTCTCCTACCGGAGCGAGTATCGGAAAAAACAGATAAAAACAAAAACACTACTGCCGTCAAACGAGCGGCTGTCGCAAAACGCGCTCCGCTGATGTATGGGGTTTGATTCGTGCCAAAACTGATGACCACGGCTCGTGTTGTATGGAGCTAAATCTGGTGCAATAACATTTGTGTTCCGTCACTGGGAACTTGAAGTCACAGAGAAAATACCAGAAAAATCCTAGTTTTAACAGGTACAAAACAACAGCTATAGCCTACATATTGTACACAAAATGCATTGTTTCAGTTACATAAAAAAATCTTACAGTTACAGTTTTACTCCAGTTGATCCAAAATATCTGGTGCAAAAATATTTGTTTCTCGACTCTGGGAACTTGAAATCAGAGAAAATTTTCAGAAAAAGCTATCTTTCACAAGTACAAAAACAACAGCTCAGAATCTTTGGTACAAGCACACAAATAAATAAAAAAATAAAAAACATCTTACATTACAGTTTTGTCCCAATTTATCCAAAACAAACCCTGCAAAAACGTCCACATACTTTTGTATGAAATAAATAACTTACATGCCTATTTTACTGTCACTCACAGACACAAAACTACTGTTACACTTCACACATTCTTCACTGAAGGTATTCTAACTTGTTACTGCAAGTTACAGAAAATGGAATTCCTGCTTTAATGATTTTTCTCCACTTTGTCCAGCTAATTTGGAGAATAACTAATCTAGACACTTGTATCAGCATCTTCCCACGAATATATGGTTTTGTCATGTTTTTCCTTACCACAAACACAAATGATTGAATGCAACTGCACAAAACTGTTGATGTGAGTCACAAATGCTGCTTTTCAAGCTGCACATTCTTTTTTCCCACTGCCCTATTTTGCACCCCTTGTCTCAGGCAGAAAATGAGTTGTAATTTGTGGGTAATTCATCTGCCTGTACAACAGAGGATGCTTTTAAGCTAAAGCCTAATTTATACTTCTCCGTCTGCATCAGGACGGAGACATACAATGGCATTGTCTGTCCTTGCGAACTCTCGCTCTCTTTTCTAAACATCTATCTGACGAAACGGAGAACTCAAGCTTGTGATTGGGACGCCGTTGTCATCAACAGCACCGCCATTGTGCCCTCAAAAACATAAAGAGAGACAATGCTATCTGGCAGCAGTCATGGAGCAGCATGAAGAGTCCCTCGCAGAAAAACTCTAAAAATACAAATGTTTTATTCACCCATGACTGGAGTAGTGAAAAGATGTGCAGCAAGTGTTTTATTCAGTGTGAGCAAGGGCGCAATAGCCCGGTTGCAAATGGTGCAGAATGCTGCTGCCAGTTTTTTTTAGAGGGCAGGCGCAAATATTATCACATTATTCCTGTCCTGGCTGCGCTTCATTGGCTGCCCGTTGATGTAAGGATTAGTTTTAAAATACTTTTGCTGGTTTTTAAAACATTAAATGGTTTGGCCCCTCCTTATTTTGTGTCATTGCTTCAACTGCACACCCCTTCACGGTCACTCCGCTCGGAGAACCTCATGCTGCTCTCGGTCCCAAGACCGCGCCTAAAGACACGTGGTGATAGGGCCTTTGCTGTGGCAGGTCCTAAGCTTTGAAATGAGCTTCCTCTCAGCACAAGGGCCTCCACCTCTGTGGCGGTTTTTAAGGCAAGGCTAAAAACCTACTTTTATGATCTGTCTTTTAACCTTTCTAACTAGTATTTATCGTTTTACTTAAAGTGATCCGTGCATTCACTGTTTTTTGTCTGTATCATGTGATCCAATGTTTTTATTTTCCGGACCCAATGTTATATGTTTTTACTTGGTCTGTGTAGCGCCTTGGCCTGTAAGGTGCGATTTATAAATAAAGTTGAGTTGAGGTGAGTTTTTTCAACTGTCAAACAGAACAATCATATTTCTTTTTCATCGACACCCACAGAAAAGGAAAGTAAACCAATACACACAAATTAACATTGCAGTTTTTGCCCATTGCTTGAACACATTTTGCAACACTTGGCTCATCATAACAAAACTCTACACACAAGAAAATAAGACACAACTCTGGGAAATAAACCATTCACATTTATGCCAAACTGAACTTTGCTATCAAAACCTAACAAACCTTTGTCAAAATGACACTCTAATGACAAAATTATACCCACTTGCATCATATGAATAAACTTTCAAATCAGCAGCAACACACTAGTCTACTTTATATAAAACACTGCAAGTTTTTGTTTCCATTGTTTTTATTCAGTTCCAAAGAAGGCACGTTTCCACAACACCCAGAAATACTAAATACTGTATATTACAGTTGTGTACTTTACAGTACAGTAAATTCAGTTAAAGCAAAAAATATATAAAAATAAAAACAAAAAACAATGAACTACTGTAAACGTAGAAAAACACAATTGTGCGAGTGGCCTTATGGATCCTACCATCTGTTGGGGTCTGGCCACAGGATCTCATCAACATCACAGGCAGTGTCTTCTCTTGCTAAGCACTGGGGAAAATATCCCCTTGGATGTCGTATCCAGCCATGGATTGACCTTACCTCAATGTCTCCGCAGGCCTGTTCCATTGCCTGCAGAAGAGGCATGCGGGCATGTGGTTGGCAGTCATATACGCGCCATCTTCCAAGCGGAAAAAATCTCCTCTATAGGGTAGAGAAATGGCGATTAAGGGGGCAAATACACAACATCAAATTTATCATGGTTGGTGAACCAGTCCCGGACGATAGCAGCCCGATGGAAACTGATATTATCCCAGACAACAACAAACCTGGGCTGCTCCAGTCTGTACAGTTGCATCCTGAAGTGCATCTAGAAATGTGATTATGTATTGTGCATTATATTGCCCCAGTTTGGAATGATGGTGCAATATATGCATGGGTGCTTCTACTCCATGGCTATAGCCCTCGGAGATTTATGGCGGCACACAATGTGATATTTCCTCCACTCTGCCCCGGGACGTGCACAATCGCCCTTTGGCCAAGCATATTATGTCCTCGTTGTCTACTTTTGCTAAGGTTGAATCCAGCCTCATCAACTTAAATAAATTCATGAGGCTGAGCAGCTCCATCCATGTCCAAGATTCTCTGCAACAACAAAAAATACATATTGTAGATGGCATTACTCAAAACACGCAACTATGCCGCTACGCATACAGAAAACCCTAACCCTAACCCCACTACACAGCTACCTGTGTAGCTTTCTGAATATATCTATGTGGTACTTATCCAATAGTAAATATTCAGATGTTACTGGACTGCATCCATTCTGTACTGTAAATGTAAAGGATTGTAACACTTACCTGTACATATTCATGTCGAAGTTGTTTGACCTTGACATTGTTCCTCTCAAATGGGACCCTGTACAGTCGCTTCATGGTCATGTTGTGCTTTATCAAGAGTGTCTGTTAGTGGTGATGCTTACTTGGTCTATGTAGTTGAATACCTGCCAATCTTCAAGTATTTGTTGCTGTAGCCGGTGGAGACGGATCGCATCGTTCGCTCTGACTAGGTTGACAATGGCAAGTTCCTGCTGTTGGATGAACAGGCGTTGGCGTCCACCCCCAGTAGGTCTTCTAGTCATTCTGTAGAAAAATGCAACAAGAAATTGTTATTGGTTGGCTTATTTGCCTTATTTTTTACAGTGCTGTACATACTGTACTTTACTGTGAATACCATACACAGTACTGAAACATCTCAACATGTTATAACACCGTAGGTTTCACAAAACTACTACTTTTGTTCAAAAAGGAGCACCTGAAATACAGTAAATGTGATACAGTCTGAGTAGAGAGATGAAGACATACCTGTTTTCCAGTCTGAATGTCCTAATTATGGATGAAACTGTGAAACAGCTAAGATCAGGATGGACTCTCTGCCCAGGCTCCCTCATAGTCAGACCATGGTTTATAACATGGTCCACCAAAGTTGCTCTTATGTCATCAGAAATAACGGTTCTTGCATGGCCTTTTCGACCGCATCCTCCTCTCTCTCTCTGTCTTCCTCTGCCTCTGACTCTAGCTCTCCCTTCTTCCACGCTTGCAAAGTTCTCAGAAGGGCTTAAGTGAGTCTTTTTGTAGCTGGCTTACTGGTGTTCTGTTTTGTGTCTAAGTATTTTCAGGTGTGTGTCTAAGTATTTTCAACTACCCAATTTGTATTGTATTTTGAACTGATGTGTTTTCCCAATGGTACACTGAGATTATGTGTCTTATGTATGAAAATGTGTGAAATGTGCAGGACCAAATGTGTTGCAGAAGTGCAACTAAAGTGCTAAGCAGCACTTTGTTTAAGGTATAGTGACAACAACTTCAAGTTAGGTTACTCTGGTTTAAGCATGTGTCTACAGTGTTCAAGCAATGGGCAAAAACTGCATTACATCAAGACTGGATTACTGTAATCCATTACTCTCAGGAAGTCCACAGAATGTAGTTAAAAGTCTTCAGCTTGTCCAAAATGCTGCAGCTAGAGTTCTGATGAGAATTAAAAAGAGAGATCATATCTCTCCTGTCTTAGCTTCCCTACATTGGCTACCTGTTAAATTCAGAATAGATTTTAAGATCCTTCTTCTCACATATAAAGCTCTTAATAATCAAGCTCCATCATACATCAGTGACCTGATTGTTCCATATGTTCCTAACCGAGCACTTCGCTCTCAGACTGCAGGTCTACTGGTGGTTCCCAGAATATCTAAAATTAGGATGGGAGGCAGATCTTTTAGCTATCAGGCTCCTCTCCTGTGGAACCAGCTCCCAGCTTTAGTCCGTGAGGCAGACACTTTGTCTACTTTTAAGAATAGGCTTAAAACATTTTTATTTGATAGGGCCTATGGTTAAAATCTGATGTTAGCCTAAATCTGGACAAGTGGGGGAGTACAGGGAGGTGGAGTGTACAGTCGGTAAAGACGGCTCTCCCTTGCCCTGCCTCCAACATGCCTCCATCTAAATAGGATAGATTATCCAGAGTTATCTCTGTAGTTATGCTGCTATAGGCTTAGACTGCTGGAGGATACACTGACCACTTTCCACACTCTACTACTTTATTCTACAGTATGCATGTATTGGATGTGCTACTACTAGTTTACCTGTTTAATTATAGATCCACTAGGATAAATACAATAAAGTCTATAACCAAATAGAATATTTACTAAGAAATCACAATGTAACCATAGAAACACTACTTGGTGTGTATGTGTGTGTGTGTGTGTGTGTGTGTGTGTGTGTGTGTGTGTGTGTGTGTGTGTGTGTGCCTGCTCTGTCTTCTTGATCCCCAGTGAGTCGTGGAGGATGGCTGCTTATACTGAGCCAGGATTCTCTGGAGGTTTCTTCTTGTTAAAAGGGAGTTTTCCTCTCCACTGTCGCTGCATGCTTGCTTAGTATGTGGATACAACCTGCTGGGTTCCTTATATAGGAAACTTTTTCTGATTGGCTTAATGAACTGACCTGAATTGGAATGTTTATTATGTGAAGGTCCTTGAGACGACTCTGGTCGTGATTTGGCGCTTTATAAATAAACTTGAATTGAATTGCTGAGCGACGCTGTGGAGGGAGCAGGATAACAGATGAGAACAATGATGACAGGTTAAATGACCTCAAGTAGGAACTCAATTAACTCTTTTTCACCTGAGGAATTAAATTATTTAATCCAACACGAGATTAACATGACTTTATTCTCCATAACAAGGACGTCCTGCTTCGACGATATGCCTCCCACCCCGATGCCATGGTGAATTGAGGAATCAGGGCTTCGTTGATGATGAAGATATCAGAGTTGTGGAACCATTAACTTAGTCGGTAGACCCTGATTTCTGGAACATCTCCAAGGACCCACATGTCTTTTAGCCCCAAACAAGCCTTTGTTCTTTCCAGTGCAGACCCATAGAAGATCCCAGAAAACTTTATTGATCAACCAAAGCTTAACAAATGTCCAGGTGCTGCAGGAACTCAGAGCTTCCTATGAAGATCTCCAAATAACAACTTACACACAGACTTCAGTACAGAAATCCAACATGTAAACATTTATCCTTGAAAAGCAATAGGACCAACATCTCACTGAAAACTGGAGACCAATAATTTTATTACAGAGTCATTAAAACCTTCCGTAGCCAGAAAGCTCAGGAGGACAGTCCATGATGGACACGACCAATGAGACGGTCTCCAGCCTAAATGCTTGGATAGGATCCTCAAAAGCCTGGAATTACTTCATCATCAAAACATTCAAATGCTGTACAAATATCACATTTCTTTATCAAATGAAAAGACTAGAAGCGCTGTAATTAGAAAGGCCCTGGATCATTGCTAACCAGTTTAGCTTGGCTCCAGGAGCTTTTAGGACAAACAGAAACTTTATTTTCCAGTTTGCTCATTATTTAACATTCCAGTTAACACCTGAATGTCTGACAGTCTGTTCAGAATGATGATGCCATGAGGTCAGATGCAGGTTCTGTTTCTAGAGGCAAATGGGTGAGATCATGCCTTAGGTAACTCATCTGCATTAAGCTTTAGCTGAAGATCTGTTTATTCTGGGCCTCGTTTGTGTCAGGTGGGTAAATAAAACAGGGCCAGAATAAAAAAAACTTTGATGTAATTTTATGAAAATGCTCTTGTGTCTGAAAACAAACATTCTTGTTTCAGCGTTGGATCTTTCATAATCTTTCAGCAAAACTGAATCTAAAAACATTTTCTGGGTTTTGTGCCACCTGTTGAAAGGCTGCTGGGCCCGTGAACGGGGAATCCTAGGTACTCCACTCAGGTATTAGCATCTGAAGATTATTAATCCGTTTGAGTTTTACCAGGTAATAACAGAAACAGACCATGGTGACCTGAGGTATGTGTGCATGTTAAAGACTCTTATTTTGAAGGATTGAAGGAAGTTCTTTGTTTGTTCTTTCAACCGACGATAAAAAAAAGTCAAAAAGAGAAAAATCTTTTTTTTATCTGACACCAAAACCAAGAAAGACCTTGTTTTTCATATGTTTAGTTTTACGCTTTTATCAAACTGGGAGAACCAGACAGAATTAAATTAAAATATTGAATTAACCAACGCCCCTCATGTGATCCTAATGTAGCCTTCAAAATAAAAGCTAAATAAATAAATAAACATAGTAAATAACAAGCAGATCACGACTCATCCGTGTTTCTTCAGTAAAGCCTGCCTCAGTCACATTTATCTCTGGAAACAAAACGCTTTTATTTTCCGTGTTCAGACCAAGCCCCCATAATCCGGGTCTGGAAATGAAGCAAAACAGGAAGTGACAAAAATTGCAGTTCCACTCTCATCCACTGGGGGCTGGTGTCAGAAACAAGCAAATAGCTTAGTCGATCACCTGAACTGAATGGCATTACATTAATCTCCGAGAACAAAGTAAGGAACCTTGGTGTTATCTTCGACCAGGACATGTCATTCAAATCCCAGGTTGAACAGGTTTGTAGGATTTCCTTTTTCCACCTTCGGAATATTGCTAAGATTAGAAGCATCCTTTCCAGGAGTGATGCTGAAAAACTAGTTCATGCATTTATTACATCAAGACTGGATTACTGTAATCCATTACTCTCAGGAAGTCCACAGAATGTAGTTAAACGTCTTCAGCTTGTCCAAAATGCTGCAGCTAGAGTTCTGATGAGAATTAAAAAGAGAGATCATATCTCTCCTGTCTTAGCTTCCCTACATTGGCTACCTGTTAAATTCAGAATAGATTTTAAGATCCTTCTTCTCACATATAAAGCTCTTAATAATCAAGCTCCATCATACATCAGTGATCTGATTGTTCCATATGTTCCTAACCGAGCACTTCGCTCTCAGACTACAGGTCTACTGGTGGTTCCCAGAATATCTAAAATTAGGATGGGAGGCAGATCTTTTAGTTATCAGGCTCCTCTCCTGTGGAACCAGCTCCCAGCCTTAGTCCGTGAGGCAGACACTTTGTCTACTTTTAAGAATAGGCTCAAAACATTTTTATTTGATGGGGCCTATGGTTAAAATCTGATGTTAGCCTAAATCTGGACAAGTGGGGGAGTAGAGGGAGGTGGAGTGTACAGTCGGTAAAGACGGCTCTCCCTTGCCCTGCCTCCAACATGCCTCCATCTAAATAGGATATATTATCCAGAGTTATCTCTGTAGTTATGCTGCTATAGGCTTAGACTGCTGGAGGATACACTGACCACTTTTCACACTCTACTACTTTCTTCTACAATCTGCTCTTTAACTGTATTATTTCCTGCTACTTCAGCTGTTAACTTTGTTTTCTCTGTAAGTGTTTTTCTCCCCAGAAGAAGCTACGACGTTCTGCTGAGCTGTGGTGGCCTCATGGAGGGGGCCATCGTCTAGCACACTGCTGCTAACCACTTAAACATTCTCCCTCTCCTGATAATAACTTTTTACTTTCCTTGACGTTGGATGTGCTACTACTAGTTTACCCGTTTAATTATAGATCCACTAGGATAAATACAATAAAGTTTATCTTTCACCTTATAGAATATTTACTAAGACATCACAATGTAACCGTAGAAACGCTACTTGGTGTGTGTGTGTGTGTGTGTGTGTGTGTGTGTGTGTGTGTGTGTGTGTGCTCTGTCTTCTCCATCTCCAGTGAGTCGTGGAGGATGGCTGCTTATACTGAGCCAGGATTCTCTGGAGGTTTCTTCCTGTTAAAAGGGAGTTTTCCTCTCCACTGTCGCTGCATGCTTGCTTGGTATGAGGAATGCTGTATAGTCACTGACACTAGTCAGTGACTTGATGCAATTTGCTGGGTTCCTTGTATAGGAAACATTATTTCTGATTGGCTTAATGAACTGACCTGAACTGGAATGTTTATTATGTGATGGTCCTTGAGACGACTCTTGTCGTGATTTGGCGCTTTATAAATAAACTTATATTGAATTGAATTGAATTATAATACGAGCCTATGGACAGGAATTGTGGATGTTCAGACAGAGTTAATTGAATCATATGTAATTATTGTGCTGCCCATAAACACAGCGGACATGTCTCCACCTTTAGTTTCAAGCTAATAAAGCACCCTGATTCCACAGAACGTTCTAATGATTCAACCTCCTCCACAGGCCAGTCCCATCAGCAGGATGTGGAGCAGAACATCACAATTAAATCCACAGAAGTTACTTCACACCTATAAATGCTTGTCTCACCTCACACATCTGCTTGTCTTAGAATGAGAGAAGACCTGAAGAACAAGAGCGGAGCCTAGAGCTACTCTGGAGAACGTCACAGAAACCCAACAGGATGCAAACATGAGACGGTTACATCATCGGACCTCTGGAGATCGGAGACAGAACTCCAAAAGTCACACAAGCTCTTTGCTTGAACTTTATTGTTGTAAAGATGGGGAGAGAAGCACGAGGAACCAGCTGTGGAACAGTGTGATCAGGTTCTGTTTGGTAGATCCTCAGCTGACAGACCAGATGGAGCTGGGATGTTCTCCCTCAGCAGTAGACACACCAGTAGATCAGGTTAAACAGGATGTAGGCGCCGGGGAAGATTATACGAGAGTATGTGTCGATGACGTGGGTGTTCTGGATGAAGCAGAAGCCATGAAGGCAGTTCTTTCTGGTCCCTGTGGACTCGTTGTCCAAAGCTAGGTGCACCACCATTCTCTCCTGATTGTCCATGATGTCTTCAGAACCCTCTGAGGTTCTGATGTAGCCCGACAGACTCTTAGCGTCCGCCACGTACGTCTCATCCAGCATCATGGTCTTGCTGTGAGGCATGCCACAAGCACAGGACAGCGTCTGGGACTGGGCGAAAGACAGAGGAGACAGGGGGACTCAGTAGAAGTGGAACCCTGTGAAGATCATGTGACCTGTGAAAGTCCACAATACCTGTTCCTTGACCTTCTCTCTGAGCTTCCGGTCTTTACCGTCCCTCACCGTCGTCAGATAGTTGACGGCTGCATACTCAAGCACAGACAGGAAGACGAAAACAAAACTGACCCAGAGGTAAATGTCCACAGCTTTGATGTAGGACACCCTGGGCATGGAGGCGTTGACTCCAGTGATGATGGTGGACATGGTCAACACCGTGGTTATACCTGACACACAGCATAGAGCAGTCACACCAACAGCTGAGCACTGCACAGGAGACAAACGGATCTGGGGGTTCCCAGCTTTTCCCCCGGACCCCCAGACAGGCCAGGCCCCCGACCCCAGCTCTGACCCGCGTGCACGCGTTTAAATGTGAGTCGTTATAAACTTTACACGGACATACAGAGTTACGTCTCCACGCAGAGCTTCGATTGTATTGGGTGCGTAATCTGGAGTTCACAGCTACGATCTTGGTAACCTCACAGCCTCGGCACACACAAAATGGTGGGGACCCTCTGCAACCTTTTGGGGATCCCCTTGGAGGCCCAGGACCTCAGGTTGGGAGCCGCTGATCTAGGCTACGTCAGAAGGCGGGAATCTAACTGGGTTTAGATGTTTAACAAACTCTCCCAACAAGCTACTTGTTTGCTGTGAATCCAAACTTTTAAATGTGCAGATGCACGTGCGAGGACCCGGAATCTGAGTCCTCTCACACCTGTGTGCTGCAGCAGCAGGTGACAAATACACAGACAGGTGTGATAACAGTGGGTTTGTGGCTCCCCCTGGTGGTGGCAGCAGTCATTCTGCTGCAGGACTCAAAACCTGATGCTGAATGAAACAAACACACCTGAACGCTCTCTCCCGTTTGGGGTTTCTCTAAATCTACACCGTTTCCCCTCTGATTGGCCGGATCAGGGGCTGCTGGCGTACCTAAGGAGACCCTGGCCGGGACCGCCCTGCGGTCGATCCAGAAGGACACCCAGGACAGCATGACCATCAGCGTGGCGGGGAAGTAGGTCTGCAGCAGGAAGAAGAAGATGTGACGTCTCAGAGTGAAGTTGATGTACAAACGGTTGTACCAGCCTGGAGAGGAGACAACACATCTGATCAAACACGGTGAACGGCGTTTGACCCAAAACTAACCAGTCAGCCTCATTCATAGCCTGCAAGAAACGATGAATGACTGGGAAACATCCCCACCTCAGTCCTGAACAACGTAAACACTATTTCTCAGGACTGAGGCTGTTCAGGAAAATTTCCACCACAAGTTAGATGAAAACTTTAATTACAGTTTATACAGAAACGTTAAAACAGCCAGTCGACCCATTTAAATGGCAGATACTGAGTTTGCTTTGTTTTCTGCAGAGAGCTGATCAGCAAACCGGTTTGATCCGCATCAGAACATCAGAATCCTGGCGTGAGTGCAACACTTAGACCGCTAACACCAGTGGGTGTAAGTAAAAGCTACGAGCAGCTCCAGTCTCACGTCCAACATTAACAACCATCACAGCTGGTAAATGTCTTCTAAATCAGAACTAACATTCAGCCTCTCCATCGAAGTTTGTCCAGATGACCAGAAACTATCGCCAAATCATTAAAACCAAGTCCAGAGTGACCCAAACGAAGGACTCTCCAGAACTGTGAAGCGTAGTGTAAAATCTGTAGATGATGCAGTCAGTCTTACCCTCCACTTCATCCTGCAACACCTGGACTCCCCAGGAACCCACACAAGGATGCTGCTTGTAGACGTCAGCTCAGCTCTATCTGTGCTGACCGAGCCCGACCCCATCTGCCGGTGGACCACAGACTTTCTGACCGACAGGTGACAGCACGTGAGGCTGGGAAAAAATGTCTCAGACACCCGAACCACCAACACTGGAACCCCCCAGGGCTGCGTCCTCTCTCCTCTACTCTTCTCCCTCTACACTAGCAGCTGCACCTCAAACCACCAGACGCTGAAACTGGTCAAGTCCGCGGATGACACCACCCTCGTTGGCCTTATCTCAGATGGGGACGAGTCTGCATACGGAGGAGCGGTGGAGCGCCTCGCGTCCTGGTGCAGAAACAACAACCTGGTGCTGAACGAGCAGAAGACAGCGGAGATGATCGTAGACCTCAGGAGAACACCGGCACCGCTGCCCGGCATAACCCTGACAGACAACCGGATTTCACCTGTGAGCTCCTTTTGCTTCCTTGGGTCCACCATCACCCATGACCTCAAGCGGGAGGTGTCCATCAATACCCTCATCAGGAAAGCCCAGCAAAGGATGTTCTTCTTGCACCAACTGAGGAAGCTCTGCATGCCATGATGATCCAGTTCTACACGGCCATCATCGAATCCATACTCACCTCCTCCATCACTGTGTGGTACGCAGGAGCCTCTGCCAGGGACAAAGACCGCAACGGGTAGCGCGGTCAGCGGAGAAAGTAATCAGCTGTAGCCTTCCATCAGTACATGACCCGTCGGATAACAGCTGACCCCTCTCACCCTGGTCATGGACTGTTTGAAACCCTACCTTCAGGGAGGAGGCTCAGGTCCTTAAAGACCAGAACCTCACGCCACAAAAACTGCTTCTTCCCATCTGCTGAAAGTCTCCTGAACAACCGATGACCAGCCAGTAGGCCCCGGTGACCCGCATTACTACACATTGTTTTCTAGCTGTGTTTCTACTTCTGTTTATTTGATGTATCTGAATGTAAATGCTGCCGGACCTGACTTTGACCTGAATGTACGTTTGCACCTCGCCACCGACACAAAGTCCTGGTAGATGAGCCTCTCACCTACATGGCAATAAATCAATCTGATTCTGATCAGAGGAGCCAACGGTGTTTCTATAACACCACTTCAAACACCGTTCATGAAGTCAGTGGCTTTAGCTACCTGACTGGAGAGTAACACCACCAGGAACAGCACTGAGCTAACTCGGGTAAGTGAAACGTGCTCATGAACTTTAGAATAAACAACGGCAACGGTCTCAGGCCTCACACACGTAATCACACAGGAAGCTGCTGGAGTTTTGGATCTGTGGCTCAGCTGAAGCCAGGGGGGCGGAGACAGTCCTGTCTACCTGTGCTGCTGTAGAAAGCCAGCCTGGAGGTGGTGTGGAACTTCTGAATGAGGAACTGAGACAGAGAGATCCTGTCGTCTGTGCTCAGAGACTCATCACCGCTTTTCCAGTACAGCATCAGGTCCTCGTCAGTGTAAGCGTCTGTGGGTGAGGAGATGTGGACAAACCTTAGAATAAAACGAAAAATAAAACCTGTGTGTGTGTGTGTGTGGGGGGGGGGGTCCATCTCGTTAACCACAGGATTTTAATCATTTGGTTTTGGGAGTCAATCCCATTCAAGATGGCCGCCACAGCTGCTACCTCTTCTAGTGAAAATTGGTTCTAAAGGTACTGCTCAAAGAAAGTTGCAGCCTGCATCACCCTTCAGTGCTGACGGGCCCCAGTAGAACCTCATGGAGTTGTGGGTCAAACAGAACCACTCATAGGGTCACAACTGGCCCACAGACCACACAGGACTTTACCTGACAGGTAAGTGTTGATGACTAATGGATATCAGAAAAAAACATCAGAGAAGGGAACAAGAAATGGTGGCAGAACGAGGGCAAAACACACAGGTGGTGAAATGTATGACTCAGAAATCAAACTTTTCCTTTTCAGCTATGACCGCAACACATTCTGAGGAATTCAGCAAAAGTTTCCCATTGAGTAGTAATTTCAAACACTGATATTTGTAAAAAATAAAAATTAACAATTTTTACTCTACTTCCTATTTGTCCATCCAGGCTCCCGTAGCAGCTCTTCTCTGCTTTTATAACAGCACAGTGTGTCTGTGTTTTCTTTGTGTGACAAATCAAGAATGTGATTTCATTTGAATCTCTCAGGGTTGTGTCCTCATGCCAAACATGATCACTGAGATAAAAAGTCTGAAACATTTTCATGGTAGACTATAATGATTCCAGTACGATGAAAGTTATTTTTGTTTCATAACCTAAACTCTGGTTGTAGCCCTTTACCTGTGTGGTCAGCCATTTGGTGGAGCATACCTAAATCCACAGGGCTTAATTTGAGCCGGATCTAGCGGGAATAAGATCCGGAAACTATCTTATTTTAAAAGGACCGTTCCGGCAACTCACGTGACAAACTTGTGCTACACGCAGGATTCGAATTACAGGTGAGCTAGGGCGCTCCTGGAAGCCCTCAACACACCCAGGGGGAGCACCAAAACAATCCTGGTTCTACTGATATTACATTATCTATGTGGACTCTGCTGGGATTATGTAGAGCTGAGAGGCGAAGAGCTCTGATCGTTGATGCGCTCCAGACATCTGCGTCCTGAGCACGGCCACAGTAACATTATCGAAGTGTCGCCACCTCAAAAACAAATTTAACACGCAATTGTTCATGTCGGCTCATTTCCTTTTATGTTTTCTGTCTTTTATTCTTTTATTTGTGCCTGATGCGTTTTACTGCTGCGGAGCGGGCGCATCACCTGTTTTGTCCTCCGGTGATTTCACTGCAGCGGTGCGGCCGGCGCGCACTCCGCTGTTTTAGCGGTCGGTAGATCTTTTAGAACTGCAGTTCAAAGGTAACTCATGAGGTGAATATATATGAACCCAGGTAGCAGTTTCTCTTTAGGATTGAGAGGAGATGCAGGAAGATAATAAACAGGCAGGACAGAAAAATAGTCAAATAAAAACAAGTTAGTTTTTGTACCTGCTGGTTGCAACAAACAGACACCACTGAAGGTAATCAGAAGTGAAGAACAGAAAATGAAATAATTATTTTAATGTTTAGAGCAGCAGGAACTCCGAGAGGCTGCAGGCGCATCAGAGAGATTGCGGCTGCTGCGCGGGGGGGGGGGGGGGGGGGGGGGACTGAAGCAGGGGGAGGGGGGGTGTCACAGGATGCAGGTGAGTGAAGTGGAGGTGAGGATCCAAGCGCAGGGTAAGAAGACAGGTAGACAGGAACGTTTTTAAAGGTTTTAATAAGGAGCACGCTGGAATCGACAAGACTCACCGAACTGAGAGGGTTTAAATACACGAGGGCTGGGAGCTTGGGTGAGAGGCAGCGGGGAGTAATCAGGAGACACAGGACTGAACAGAGCGGGGAGACAGGACAGGGTGTGACAGTACCCCTCCCCCCACTAAAGGGCGGCACCGGACGCCCAACGCAGGTCCAGACAGAGTACAGGGGGCCTGATGCCTGATTCTCCAAGGACACAACCGCGACAGCGGGGCTCAAACCTGCAACCCTCTAATTATAAAATCCTTTAATGTTAATCTGACACAATGAGAGACTTTAAACACAATTTCAACATAGTTAGTTTTATTCCTGTGATCACCTCCTGGGTTCTGCGTCATCATAAAGCATCATGTTGGTGTAAACGACTCAAACAGCCCTAATCAGCACACACGTGTTAGTTTATTCCACCAAAACCTGCATTTATGGGTCAAAACGGAACTTTATCCACATCTCAAGATCTCTGCAGACCTCCGTTGTCAGCAGGTGGCAGTGTTGAGTCATTTGGTGGTAACTTCCTCATCAAAGAAAAAAGCAATGAACATTTTCCTCTTTTACATTTTTTGATTAGGGTCAATAGGGGCTTTAGTTTAATGTTAATTATTGTATTAATAAAGACAAGGCAGTGTAATTATGCCATGCCTCTTCTTCAAACATCCCCGTGTTTTTGCTGCTCAGGGCCACGTTTGAGTCGTTTACACCAGCGTGATGCTTCATGGTGACGGTGAACCAGGAGGTGATGACAGGAATAAAACTGGTTTAAGTTCCTCGTTGTGTCGGATATGTAACTAAAACATGTTTAGTTACATTACACGGTTTCATAATTAGATGACCATGAATATTTCCAGGGCGACGTTGGGAGAGGGTTGCAGGTTTGAGCCCCGCTGTCGCAGTGGTGTCCATGGGCAAGGCCCTTTACCGTCCTGGCCTGGTCAGACGGACCGCTGGCTTCTGTCCCACGGCTGTAGCTGTGGCTATAATGTAGCTCATCATCACCAGTGTGTGATTGTGTTGACTGTTGTGTTGTAAAGTGCCTTGGGGGGTTGTAGGGCTGCTTTATAAATACAGGTGATTATAAGTGAGAGCATAAGGTGACAGACACTTGGACGAGTACCGGGCCTCTCCAGGTCCCGGTACTGGTCCCACAGCACCAGCAGGGACAACAGTTCCTGTCACCATCATGTTTGAGGTTTAATGAGGATTAAAGACAAAGTTGGAAGAGTCTGACTTGGACCTAGTGGACGTGTCGCTGACACGACGGGTTCTGTGTTCCCTCGGTGTGCGCTCAGCCCGGTCTTTAGTAATTGGTCCATGAACTGATGTGTGGTCAGGGCGTGGTCGTACTCACAGCTCTCCAGCTCCAGTGTGCATGTCTGTGAGTCCAGAGGGAAGCGGCTGAAGTCCATGTTGCAGGCAGCAGTAACCGTGACCCTGGAGGAGATAAGGGCAGAGCGTGAAGCTCAGCGGCGCCAGAGCCCACCTGGCCCGGTCCAGACCTGTTCTCACCTCAGGCTGTACAAAACGTGTCCGTCTGGGAAGACCCTCAGCATGATGTTGTCAGTGGTGGTGTCATGGATGAAGGACCTTTTGGAATGGACGAAGAACACGTCAGGGACCCATATTTTCTTCACCAGGCGCCCGTCGAACGTCATGCTCTTGTTGGTGGAGCTGGGGAAGGCCAGCCGCTCGTCCTTCCAGTAGTGTCTCAGATACAGAGTCATGGTGAAGTCCTGAGGAGGACAGGGAGGACAGAACCATCTGGATTAAGGATCACCATGAGGACTCGCTCTGCTCGCCTCCTCTGGCTTAATGAATTCCTCTGGGATTACAGCTTTGCTACTCCCAGCTGCTGGATTATTCAGCAGCTCTATGACTAAATGTTCAGTCAACAAAAGTGTCAAACATATGTCAACCCTACACAACTAATAGTGGTTAGTGGTTGCAGATTAGTCCTGTCATGTTGCCTGATTTCACCTCGCGCAGACAGGACCCCCCGCCCCCGGATCATCCCCAGTCCCATTATATAAGACCAGGAGGAGCGGCTGCAGCAACACAATGTTCCCTAACAGGAGGAGCCGCCTGGCGTTGTGTAAGAAGAGTTAAGGAGATTCCCTCTGACGACTCAGAAACTGCTAACTCCGTCAGAGGGGCAGATGTCCTCCATCCAGGCTGCAAACTTCAGGTCTTATTAATAATCTCCGACTCTGACACGACGTTGTTGGAGTCCACAGGCATGGCCCGTTACAGACCAGCATCTTCTGCTGGTTAGTAAAGATGACATCATACCAGAGTCGCCAGGTGTGTTCTTACTGCCACAGGTTTGTTACAACCTGCTTCATATCCAGCAGGTTCTCACCGCCAGGCTGACAGACGTCCGTCAGACTCAGCCCTTGTGGGTGGAAGCCTGTTGCCGTTTGTCTGACACACTCGTAAACGTGTGGATCTAACGTTTAAACACACAACCTTGGGGTCTAATGAAACATAATCCTCGTGCGTCCTCGCTTACACAACATCATCACGACTACTGAAGATCACATTCATGGCTCCAGAACAGAAGGTTGAATAATTACGTCACCCTGCACTAAATTCATTTTGACTTTGGCCAAAACGACTAATTCCTGCAAATGAGCTTTATGTTCTGGTTGTGATCATTCTGAAGTCCAACAGCCAGCTCACGACTGTCCTCCCCGTGAGTCCCTTCGTGGCGGGGCTGAGAGTGCACGCAACCATCGCCGTGCGTGGACAACCTGTCGTTCTCTACGCTTCAGATGTGATTTCATATGTTTTAGACACAGCTCAAATATGTCGGCTGATTTCAGATCTGATTCTAAACTTTAATTTCTAACACAGATTGAATTTATGTTCAAATATATAGGCTGAAAAAGAATTCCCTCTCCTTCCAGCGACCTGTCGTTGTCCACCTGAGCCAACGCCACCGTGTTGGCCCTGACCCTGACCCTGTTAGAGACCCGACAGAAGCTGAAAGATGTCAGAGGTGCGACGTTAGCTTAGGAGTAAAAACAGCGATCAGCACAAATGCAGGCGGACAGTTTGAATTTGCTTTCCCACTTTAACTACAAGTGATGGGCGGGGATCCCGGGGGACACGGGGGGGGGGGGGACACGTCCCCCCCTCACACAAAGTTGCCCCCCCCCCCCCACAAAAGTTATTGTAAACACATAAATGCTATCAGTAAACCTGTATTGTCTTCTAAAACCACAACGTAAAAGTTATTCTGCAAATACAAAACAATGTTTTTAATTGTTGAGGAATTATAGTCGTCCCCCCCCCCCCCCCAATTCCTCAAGTTGGTACGGTCGGTCCACACGCGCTGTTTCCAACGGGCGGGGCTGCCGGCTCTGCCCCGCTCACAGACAGGAGGCGGGAATCAGAAAGCCAGCGGTTTCCAGCAGGAAGTCATTTATCACACGCTTGTTCTACTAACTTAAATATGTGTGTCAGATGTGGTCATGAATGTCAAACATGGACACCGATCATCTTTAGACTCTGATCACCGGTCGGAGATCCCTTCATGACAGACCACCACCACCACAGTAAAAAAAGTTGTCACTTCATGTTCTCTGGTCATTCCAGGATTATTCCACTATTATTATTCCATTCACTAAGGTGATCAAAAGTTCCTTTTTCCGGACACGTACGCTTTCATGGTCTGCCCCTGGAATCTGCGGAGCGTTTATAGATCAATGAAAATGTCCGCGTTTCATCCTATTTAGCAGATGAACATGGTAAAATCAAGACTGGTCCGATGTATGGAAAACCACAGCGTTTAACCGCTCTTATCCCGTCTTCCCCAGGCTCTGCAGCTGTTTACAACATGTCAGAGTGCAGGTGCGCCGTGCAGCTTAGGGATGAGCTGGTAGCAGCAGATGTGTGGTGGAGGCACGTCGCTCAAAGCTCTCAGTGTAAAACATAGAGCCAAAGATCCCGTTGGCCACACAGACCCAAAAACACTCTGGAAACTGAGAAAAGTGAGAGATCGATTCAACTGAAAGATAAACTATAGAGTATGTATATGTTTAGTGTATTTGTAAAGTAAATGTTTTTAATTTGTATTATTAAAATGAAACAAATATTTCAAGAATATATTTTTAGATTTTGTGTGTCTTTGTTCAGCAGGACTTAGATAAAGTTATTAAATATTACAGAGTTATTCTCTAATAGCCTACAAACATTTCTATGGTTTATTAAAGAGATCTCAGTCATTTTGATACTTGACTTGTGAAAACTGATTTGAAGTTTGTAATTTTTTTAAACATATTTAGAAGGAAATTTCAAATATATTAAAATCAATAAGGAACTATTTGGATTTTAGTAGCTTTCATGTTATGTGATTTAATAACATTTTAATTTGACATCTTATGTTCTCTCTCTTTGTTGTGAAACAGTTAGATGTGTTTTAGTACTTAAAATTAATGCTTTGCATCGGTCCGCACGTGCAGCTGCTGGTCAGCTAGTAGCCGTGTCATTTCAGGACATGTTGCTTCAACTATTAACGATCTACTTCTAAATCTTTATTCTGAGTTGCTTATTCCGTTTTAGGCCACAGTCTTGTTATTGAAATGAAAACAAAAGGAAAGGATGCTTATGGAGATGTACAAAACTGGCAAGATATTATTGTTGATCAGTATCCTCCAGCTCCGCTCTAATGACAACATCCCGTCTGTGTGTGTGTTGCTGTCCAACTGTCAGCAGACCAGGTCGTTTTTTAATGCTCCAGAACGTCGAGTAAGTAGAAACTTGCATTTTGATAAAGACATCTATAAGACAGAAATGAAACTGTTGCTAAATGGTTTCATGAGGCAAAGTCCAGTCGCTGGAGCACAGGCAGCCAGAGCCTGTCAGACACAGGCACAGAGTCTCATACAGTGTTGTATGTAGAGCATTTATTCATGTCCCCCCAAAAATTACTCTCTGAAGTTTTACTGTTTATCGTCCCCCCCCCCCCCCCCAATTGAAATGGGATTTCCGCCCTGAGGTGTTGAGCCAAGACGCAGGAGTTCTTGAGTTCTGTGATGTAAGAGTGGAAGGTTCAACAAACTAAAATAAAATAAAGCAAAAACATGACAAAATCTAAGTATTACTGATACAGAAGTAAAAAATTAAATAAAACTGGAACCTGGGTGAAAACAGAAGTTGTTCTAATACCTTAATTACACCAAAAACAAGGCAAGGCGGCTTTATTTGTGTAGCACATTTCAAACATGGGGAAATTCAATGTGCTTCACAGCTAGCGTTAAATGGCACAACAACAAACAGGAGAACACAAATAAAATCATAACTTAGAGCTAAAAGGAAAAGACAGAATTAAGGTTGAGCAGATTACAGTGGAGACGACGCAGCATAAGAAACTATTCATGTAAAGGCTGAAGAGTACACGAGGGGTTAAGTTTTAAACAACACTAGAGTCGGGGCAGACCTTAAATACTGGAAAGCTGATTGCATATGTGAGCAGCATCTCCACCATGTTTGGTTCTGACCCGAGGTTCTACCAGCTGATTGCTACCTAAGGATCTCAGAGCCCTATTGGGTGTTTATACCATGTCACATGGTGCACGCCAGTTGAGGTTGAGGTGAGGATCCAAGGTGCAGGAGAAAAAGGCAGGCAGGTAAGTACATTCAGAAAGGTTTTAATCAGAAGCACACGGGACCAGAGCCGGATTAAATAAATGGACTACACTAGGCAGGCTGCATTTTTAGCCCCCCCCCCCCCCCCCCCTCCATCGATGTTATGTAATGAATTGAAATCTGAAACTTACAAAATTTACTTATAAAAGTTCATTCACATTTTACATAGCCTAGTTTTTGGTTACAAATTGGTTGTTTGTATGCCAAAATAAGTCATGTGTTGTAGGCTGTTGCCTCTGCTGAATCAGAAATTCTGTCAATTTTCTGAGTGTGAACTTATTGTTTTGCTATTTGAACATTAATAAAATTATTTGACAAATAATTAATAAAACCAGCAACACTTACCAAGGAAACCATTTAGCATTATCTACTCCGGGATAATCTTCAGCCTTCCAGCATCACAGGGCCTCAGTCACAGCAGAAACACGTCGAAAGAAATGTTCCTTGGTTAAGCTTCAGTCTATGTCTCCAGATTTCCTCTGTGATGCAGAAGAATATCCAATATTTTGAGAGGGATAGTTTAGTGCAAAGTACTCATCAGTTTGGTACCACTTTGCAGGATCAGATGGGTAGCTAGTTGTTAATACCCTGTCTGGGTCTAGGGGCTCCTATAAGACTATATTGGGCTCACTTCTGGCTGGCTGCTGTTCTTCCAGTTTGTCCTTCTGTGAAGGCGCTGATGTTGACGGCGTTGGCGCTACAGCATCTTCCGCCACATCTTCCACTGCGTCTTCGGGTTGTGTCTCCTCCGGGTCTGACTCGGCCCGGCCTCTGGCTCTGCTGACTCGAGCAGGTTCACAGCTGTCGGACGGCTGCCCGAGCAGCCCGACAGAAACTTCTGTAAGGCCCCCCGCTGTCTCTTCTTTAGTTCCTCTTCATTTTTTTTTTTGCGTTTTGCCGCACCCGAAAGCATCGTGAAAGTTAGCCTACTCAAAAACACCTGCTAGCTTTGTTGTGTCCCGCTCTGACTGACCGCTTCTCTGACGTCCTTCATTGGGTGGCGCCTCAACCCTCTGGGGTCCAGGGTGTAATTTGCAGTGAGTTTTCCTTTGTATTTCCAAAATAAAAACCATAACCACTGCCTTATGTGGTATCAATCTTTTCAGCACAACCTGGACTTTATGAATCTATGCTTATTTTTTATATTTGGACATAACGGGGTTGCGTATTAGACCTTAAATCACTCAAAAACATAAAATCTGAATAGGAAAAAAGTTGTTTATTTTACTGTGAAACCAACAAACATTTATGACAAATGTTTTTTATCATTTAGACTGGTAATCTAGACTGTACATTTATAAAAAATTTGACTAAATATAGCAAATAACTAATTAAAAAAAGTTATTAGCTCTCTGGGATCCAGAGTGTAAATCACCGTTTTTGACTCATTTTGGTTTTTCTTTTGTATTTTCTAATAAAAACAATAAATATTGCCTTATGGGGTATCATTAATTTCAGGACAACCTGGACTATCTGAATTTATACTTATTTTATTAATTTGGCAATAATGTACATGGATTTTGGAGTGGGGAGTGGCTCCGTCTCACGCCGAGATCTGACAGCTGCGCGGCGCCGCCCACTCCTCTTGTTGGATCTCCGAGGAGCTGGATCTCTTCCTTCATCCTCTACCTCATCATGACCCAACTCTTCTATGAGGAAGGATGGATCTGCCACATCATCATCAACATCCTCGCTATTTGCCTCAGACTCCGGCTGCGAGTCTCCGTCCACTTCCTCTGCTTCCAGTTCAAAAAACAGCCGTACTATCTGAACTGCCTGGTGGACATTTATCCTTCTCATCATCCTTTATTAAAGCCTAATAAAAGCCTACTAAACTGCAGAGACAATATATCTGTCCGGATCGCTCCAAAATACAAAGTTTACCGTCAATATCTGTCTGATTGTTTGTTGTTACTCCGTTCGCGCCACTCCTTTCCCCGCGAAGCGGCTCCTTTTTGCGCACATCTCGTTACTCGTGTGATACTTTTTATCAGCTGAATATGTGAGACTTCCACCAACAGCAAAAGGATCTCGTGCTTTTGTGGGTTTTTAATGTTCACAAGCACATTCCCGCTCACAGATTACTAAACCGCTGTTTTGACAAGTTATCAGATTGTCTAAAAATAGGTGACGGGACACTAATGAACCAACCAGAAACACAAAACTGGGAGGGTTTAAGTACAAGAGGAGCTGGGATCTGGAGTGATTGGGAGACGAGAGGCAGGTGGGAGCAATTAGGGAAGACAGGACTGAACAGAGGCTGGGGAGATGAGACAGGAAGTGAAAGAGTGTGAAATACAGGAATGAGATCAGACATGTTCTTTGGTCCCATGCCATTGAAGGATTTATAAACTAGTAGGAGCACTTTGAAATCTATTCTGTAGTTTACTGGTAACCAGTGGAGGGATATAAGAACAATTCAATTCAATTCAAGTTTATTTATAAAGCGCCAAATCACGACAAGAGTCGTCTCAAGGGACTTCATATCATAAACATTCCAATCAGGTCAGTTCATTGAGCCAATCTGATAAAAGTTTCCTATATAAGGAACCCAGCAAACTGCATCAAGTCACTGACTAGTGTCAGTGACTATACAGCAATCCTCATACTAAGCAAGCATGCAGCGACAGTGGAGAGGAAAACTCCCTTTTAACAGGAAGAAACCTCCAGAGAATCCTGGCTCAGTATAAGCAGCCATCCTCCACGACTCACACACACACACACACACACACACACACACACACACACACACACACACACACACGCACGCACGCACGCACGCACGCACACACACACACACACACACAACCTATCCTATTTAGATGGAGGCAGGGCAAGGGAGAGCCGTCTTTACCGACTGTACACTCCACCTCCCTCTACTCCCCCACTTGTCCAGATCTAGGCTAACATCAGATTTTCACCATAGCAGAAGAACCTGTTAGGACGGTCTTCAACTCCCACCTCTGGCAGAGCTTTGACCGCGTCCCGAGAGCAGAGGGGGACATTGACTCCGAGTGGGCCTTGTTCCACTCTGCGATTGTTGAGGCGGCTGTTGCTAGCTGTGGTCACAAGGTGGCCGGTGCCAGTCGTGGTGGCAACCCCCATACCCGCTGGTGGACACCAGAGGTTCGGGGAGCCGTCAGGCTGAAGAAGGAGGCCTACAGGGTGTTGCTGGTGTGTGGGTCTCCGGAGGGAGCAGACATGTACCGGATAGCCAAGCGGGGTGCAGCAGTGGCAGTTGCCGAGGCAAAATCTCAGGCGTGGGAGGAGTTTGGTGAGGCCATGGAGAAAGACTATCAATCGTCTCCAAAGAGGTTCTGGCAAACTGTCCGGCGCCTCAGGAAAGGGAGGCAGCAACTCGCTCACACTGTTTACAGTGGGGATGGGGAGCTGCTGACGTCAACTGGGGCTATAGTCGGACGGTGGAAGGAATACTCTGAGGAGCTCCTCAATCCCACCAACCCGCATTCTGAGGAGGAACCAGAGCCGGGAGACCTGGGGATGGACTGTCCAATCTCGGGGGCAGAAGTTGCTGAACAAGCTGCTGTTGCTTCACAGCTTTTTTGGCAAGACCAGTTGGGAGACCACTGCAATAGTCCAGCCGACTGGAAATGGAGAACCAAAGGGCCGGGTCCAGGATGCTGTTTTCTCTCATTCACCCATGTTTTCAGTGTAATAAAGGTTCTGGTTGATCACAACTTCTGTTTCACACTCCATCCATCCATCCATCCATCCATCCGTCCATCCGTCCATCCGTCCATCCATCCATCCATCCATCCGTCCATCCATCCGTCCGTCCGTCCGTCCATCCATCCATCCATCCGTACGTCCATCCATCCATCCATCCGTACGTCCGTCCATCCATCCGTCCATCCATCCATCCATCCGTCCATCCATCCATCCGTCCGTCCGTCCGTCCGTCCATCCATCCGTCCGTCCATCCATCCATCCATCCATCCATCCATCCATTTTCGGCCACTTATCCGGAGTTGGGTTGCGGGGCAGCAGCCTAAGCAGGGAGGCCCAGACTTCCCTCTCCCCAGCCACTTGGGCCAGCTCCTCCAAGGGAATCATAAAGCATTCACTGGCCAGGTGAGAGACATAGTCCCTCCACTGTGTCCTGGGTCTTCCTCTAGGTCTCCTACTGTTTGGACGTGCCTGGAAAACCTCACCAGGGAGGCGTCCAGGAGGCATCCTGACCAGATGCCAGAGCCACCTCAACTGGAGGAGCAGCAAATCTATTCTGAGCCTGTCCCGGTTGACTAAGCTTCTCACCCTATCTCTAAGGGAGAGCCCAGCCTCTCTTCGGAGAAAACTCATTTCGGCCGCTTGTATCCGCGATCTCGTTCTTTCGGTCATTACCCAAAGCTCATGACCATAGGTGAGGGTAGGAACGTAGATCCACCGGTAAATCGAGAGCTTCACCTTCTGACTCAGCTCTCTCTTCACCACGACAGACCGGTACAACGCCCGCATCACTGCAGATGCAGCACCAATCCACCTATCGATCTCACGCTCCAGTTTTCCCTCACTCGTGAACAAGACCCCGAGATACTTAAACTCCTCCACTTGGGGCAGGACCTCATCCCTGACCCGGAGAAGGCATTCTACCCTTTTCAGGATCAAGACCATGGTCTCAGATTTAGAGGAGCTGATTCTCATCCCAGCTGCCTCACACTTGGCTACAAACTGCTCCAGTGACAGCCTCAAATCATGTTCTGATTATGCCAACAGGACCACATCATCTGCAAAAAACAGAGACTCAAACCTCAGGCCACCAAAAAAGATCCTCTCAACACCTTGGCTGAGCCTCAAAATTCTGTCTTGAAAGTTATGAACAGAATTGATGACAAAGGGCAGCCTTGGCAGAGTCCAACTCTCACTGGAAACAAGGCTGACTAACTGCCAACAATGCGGACCAAGCTTCAAGTTCCAATTTATGCTGTTTCATTTATTTAAATACTTTACTTCTGTTATATTATTACTTCCATTGTAGCTTTTGTGATTGTACTGTGACTTTTGTAAAGCCTTGTGACCCACCGTACATGGAGCTCCTTTCATTAACTCATTCATTGTTGAGTTTATTGGTCATTTCTGTTAAATGGTATTGAACAGATTTGGGTCACTCACCATGTCTACTTCAGATATGCTGTCCAAGCTCTCCACCTGGACATCCACGCCTACAGGAACAGCAGGACCTGCAAACAAACACCAACAGAGAAGTCAACATTCATATTGCATAGTTTGTTACCACACCATAAGGTTACCTCGGGGCTGTAGGACAGCAGTGAGGTGTGAGACAGCAGTGAGCAGTGAGACAGCATTGAGGAGTGACACAGCAGTGAGGTGTGAGACAGCAGCGAAGTGTGGGACAGCAGAGAGGAGTGACACAGCAGTGAAGTGTAGGACAGCAGTGAGGTGTGCGACAGCAGAGAGGTGTGAGACAGCCGTGAGATGTGAGACAGCAGTGAGATGTGAGACAGCAGTGAGGTGTGAGACAGTAATGAGGTGTAAGACAGCAGCGAGCTGTGAGATAGCAGTGAGCTGTAGGACAGCAGTGAGGTGTGGGACAGCAGAGAGGTGTGAGACAGCCGTGAGATGTGAGACAGCAGTGAGATGTGAGACAGCAGTGAAGTGTAAGACAGCAGCGAGCTGTGAGACAGCAGTGAGGTGTGGGACAGCAGTGAAGTGTGGGACAGCAGTGAGATGTGAGACAGTAATGAGGTGTGAGACAGCAGTGAGGTGTGGGACAGCAGTGAGGTGTGGGACAGCAGTGAAGTGTGGGACAGCAGTGAGATGTGAGACAGTAATGAGGTGTGAGACAGCCGTGAGATGTGAGACAGCAGTGAGATGTGGGACAGCAGTGAAGTGTAGGACAGCAGTGAGATGTGAGACAGTAATGATGTGTAAGACAGCAGCGAGCTGTGAGACAGCAGTGAGGTGTGGGACAGCAGTGAGGTGTGGGACAGCAGTGAAGTGTGGGACAGCAGTGAGGTGTAAGACAGTAAGGTGTGAGACAGCAGTGAGGTGTAGACAGTGAGGTGTGAGACAGCAGTGAGGTGTGAGACAGCAGTGAGCTGTGAGACAGCAGTGAGGTGTGAGACAGCAGTGAGGTGTGAGACAGCAGTGAGGTGTGGGACAGCAGTGAAGTGTGGGACAGCAGTGAGGTGTGGGACAGCAGAGAGGTGTGAGACAGCCGTGAGATGTGAGACAGCAGTGAGATGTGGGACAGCAGTGAAGTGTGGGACAGCAGAGAGGAGTGACACAGCAGTGAAGTGTGGGACAGCAGTGAGGTGTGCGACAGCAGAGAGGTGTGAGACAGCCGTGAGATGTGAGACAGCAGTGAGATGTGAGACAGCAGTGAGGTGTGAGACAGTAATGAGGTGTAAGACAGCAGCGAGCTGTGAGATAGCAGTGAGCTGTAGGACAGCAGTGAGGTGTGGGACAGCAGAGAGGTGTGAGACAGCCGTGAGATGTGAGACAGCAGTGAGATGTGGGACAGCAGTGAAGTGTAGGACAGCAGTGAGATGTGAGACAGTAATGATGTGTAAGACAGCAGCGAGCTGTGAGACAGCAGTGAGGTGTGGGACAGCAGTGAAGTGTGGGACAGCAGTGAGATGTGAGACAGTAATGAGGTGTGAGACAGCAGTGAGGTGTGGGACAGCAGTGAAGTGTGGGACAGCAGTGAGGTGTAAGACAGTAAGGTGTGAGACAGCAGTGAGGTGTGGGACAGCAGTGAAGTGTAGGACAGCAGTGAGATGTGAGACAGTAATGATGTGTAAGACAGCAGCGAGCTGTGAGACAGCAGTGAGGTGTGGGACAGCAGTGAAGTGTGGGACAGCAGTGAGATGTGAGACAGTAATGAGGTGTGGGACAGCAGTGAGGTGTGGGACAGCAGTGAAGTGTGGGACAGCAGTGAGGTGTAAGACAGTAAGGTGTGAGACAGCAGTGAGGTGTGAGACAGCAGTGAGGTGTGAGACAGCAGTGAGCTGTGAGACAGCAGTGAGGTGTGAGACAGCAGTGAGGTGTGGGACAGCAGTGAAGTGTGGGACAGCAGTGAGGTGTGGGACAGCAGTGAGGTGTGGGACAGCAGTGAAGTGTGGGACAGCAGTGAGGTGTGGGACAGCAGTGAGGTGTGGGACAGCAGTGAGGTGTGAGACAGCAGTGAGGTGTGGGACAGCAGTGAGGTGTGGGACAGCAGTGAGGTGTGAGACAGCGGTGAGGTGTGAGACAGCAGTGAGGTGTGAGACAGCAGTGAGCTGTGAGACAGCAGTGAGGTGTGAGACAGCAGTGAGGTGTGAGACAGCAGTGAGGTGTGGGACAGCAGTGAAGTGTGGGACAGCAGTGAGGTGTGGGACAGCAGTGAGGTGTGGGACAGCAGTGAAGTGTGGGACAGCAGTGAGGTGTGGGACAGCAGTGAGGTGTGGGACAGCAGTGAGGTGTGGGACAGCAGTGAGGTGTGGGACAGCAGTGAGGTGTGGGACAGCAGAGAGGTGTGAGACAGCCGTGAGATGTGAGACAGCAGTGAGATGTGGGACAGCAGTGAAGTGTAGGACAGCAGTGAGATGTGAGACAGTAATGATGTGTAAGACAGCAGCGAGCTGTGAGACAGCAGTGAGGTGTGGGACAGCAGTGAAGTGTGGGACAGCAGTGAGATGTGAGACAGTAATGAGGTGTGAGACAGCAGTGAGGTGTGGGACAGCAGTGAGGTGTGGGACAGCAGTGAGGTGTAAGACAGTAAGGTGTGAGACAGCAGTGAGGTGTGAGACAGCAGTGAGGTGTGAGACAGCAGTGAGGTGTGAGACAGCAGTGAGCTGTGAGACAGCAGTGAGGTGTGAGACAGCAGTGAGGTGTGGGACAGCAGTGAAGTGTGGGACAGCAGTGAGGTGTGGGACAGCAGTGAGGTGTGGGACAGCAGTGAGGTGTGGGACAGCAGTGAGGTGTGAGACAGCGGTGAGGTGTAGACAGTGAGGTGTGAGACAGCAGTGAGCTGTGAGACAGCAGTGAGGTGTGGGACAGCAGTGAGGTGTGGGACAGCAGTGAAGTGTGGGACAGCAGTGAGGTGTGGGACAGCAGTGAGGTGTGGGACAGCAGTGAGGTGTGGGACAGCAGTGAGGTGTGGGACAGCAGTGAGGTGTGGGACAGCAGTGAGGTGTGAGACAGCGGTGAGGTGTAGACAGTGAGGTGTGAGACAGCAGTGAGGTGTGAGACAGCAGTGAGGTGTGGGACAGCAGTGAGGTGTGGGACAGCAGTGAGGTGTGAGACAGCAGTGAGGTGTGGGACAGCAGTGAGGTGTGAGACAGCGGTGAGGTGTGGGACAGCAGTGAGGTGTGGGACAGCAGTGAGGTGTGGGACAGCAGTGAGGTGTGAGACAGCGTTGAGGTGTTCCTTTCCGGTCGGCTCATGGGTTCCCGGAAGAACGTAAGAATGAATGTGAGTCAACGGGGCTAAAAGAGCTATTTTCTAATCCGTTGTGCTGCAGTTTAAATGAAAAGTAACGATGGGTGCAGAGGCGGAGCTGGCCTAAATGGCGCCCTGTGCGAGATCCCCCTGTGACCCCCCCCCCCCCCCCCCCCCCCCCCACACACACACACACAAGAAAAAACATTACACCTACAACGTTGTTTCAAATTGCGTGGAGTGTATTATATATAACAACGTTTGCTGACTGAATACAACATCCAGCTCCTGGCCACCTTCTCACCACTTGTCAAAGTTCTACTGAAATAGACACACTTAACGCAACATGATGACATCATCGACTTGTACAGTACAGATGTGCTGAAAGGCGAGAGTCTCAACTTTCAGCTAAAAAAAGAACGCTCTAGCTATTATAGTTTTTATTTTATGGCAGTTTTCAGTTTAAACGGGATCTTACTAGCAGGGCACCTCCAGCAGCCCGCTGCCGCTTCGTTTTTCATGGGGTAAATAATAGCTCATTTCCCGATTCCAAAAAGAAAGAATGGTCCTACCAGCTCGCCACTTCAATATGAAGAAGATCAGTTCAACATGGGGAAAAAAAACCTGACCTGTAGGCCAGAGAAACGTTCATTAGCACATCAAGTTCGATTCAGTTTACCGGTAAACATATCACGAATGTACAACAGGTCAATTATTAATCATCTTGGCTACGTAGCTTAATCTATACATTCCAGTAGCGTTTGCTACAAACAAATACAAAAACAACAATAAAGGAAAGCAACTGTCTGACAGACAACATAGCCGAATTCAAGGCAACACATAACAATAATCATTCGATTGCTCTTGGTTTTAAGTTAAGCCCATTAAAGTGCTTAAGTAAATAAAAGTGTTTCAAAAACAGCGTTTTTGAACCGGAGTTCTGCTCGCGGTGGGAACTCCGCCGAACAATATCATTTTTTATAGCGAAAACGATCGACTGGTCACTGACAAGTAAAAGGGTGTTATTGTTAGATGTTAAGAACACTTACCGCTGAGGTAAAATGAGAGTATAAATGAATTGAGGGGAGAAAAACGCAGAAAAACGCTTTGTTTTTAGCCCGGAAGTATTCCCCCACAGCCAGCTTTCATTGTTGCCGCGACGTGGAAGGAGCCAATCAGGAGAGGGACCTCACATCAGCTGACGTGGGTCATGTGACAGGGAGTAGTTGATATGGGTTACACTTTGTTGTGCTTTTATTACAGAAATAGTATTATTATCATCACTATTATTAAGAACATGCAATTTCTATGTTTTGTTTATGTATTGGTTGATGCTTAAAACAATTTTTTTAGAAGAAAAAAAAAAAAGGAAATTAAATGCCGCCCCCTGCAGACTGCCGCCCTGTTCGGCCGCACATATTGCACATATCAAGCTCCGCCACTGGATGGGTGTTTCGACCACGCCAGTCACGTACATTTGAGATTTATCAGCTTGTAAAAGTTTGTAATTAGCATGACTACAAATTAGACCTCGGCACGTCGCAAAAATGACGTCATCACATAATCTCCTCTCCCCTGGCGTAGCTGCTACTCACCACATGGCCAGCTTAATGGTGGTTCTTTCCTCCTGAAGGAAGGATTTGAAGTTTGCTGAACTTTCAGCTATTTTCCTTCTGTTTTTTTCTGTGTCTGGTTCGATGACGTCACTATGGCAATCACATCTGTAGTCCTGGACTTATTTTCACACAGAACCTAACGTTTCCACCTGGTTGAAAATAAGCACGTTCTTGGTTTTAAAATGTGTCTTTAAAATCCACGGACATCATACGTGAAATCCATGGCACATAACAAGCGGAATTAGAAAATAACGTTTTTAGCCGCGTTGACTTGCATTCGTTTTTTCGTTCTTCAGGGAACCCATGGTCCGGAAGTGGACGGGCGTGAGTTAGGCTCCTTATTTAGGAACGACCTCCCGCTGTCGGTCAGGAAACCTCCTTCACTGGATTAAAGACCCACCTCTATCTTTCACTTTTCTATGGGGAGTTGGAGTGAGTCTTTATTCGGTATATTTTATAGTTTCTTACTGCTTCTGCTTGGATATAAAACAGTTTTATTTTTTTTATTGTTTTAATGAAATTTTTCTTAACTGCACATATTTGGTGTGTTTTTACTCTATCATGTACAACACTTTGGGCATGAATGATGTCAGAAAGTGCTTCATAAATGAATGATGATGGGGGGGGCGCTCGTGCGCTGTGATGGAGTAGACGTCTCTCTCGATAGCTCCGTGCGGACTTCTACAATTTGCCCATTTAGGCTACACCAATTCACGGGATTACGGTTCTCTAAGCCATAGGACTGTTGTAAGACACCACTGGGAAATTTTCAGCCATGGGACCCAAGAAAGACGAAGGTAAAACCTCAACTGCCGCAGCCGTGGCTGCCGCAAGAAACGAGGCTATATTATCTGCTGTTAACAAGTATGGAGCGGAGCTAGCCGAAGTCTCTGCCCAGATGGAGGAACTGAAATAGTCTGTGGAGAGTCACTTGTGCATAGTTGAATCCCATCTGTCAACAGTATAGTCAGACTGAACAACGCGTGGAAGGTATGGATGTGGCCCTCTCTGACGCAGACATACGCATAACGGTGCTGGAAGCTAACCATCACAAACTGCAGAAAGAGAACAGCCTGCTTAAAGCAAAGTTAAACGATCTGGAGGGTCGCTCGCGAACGCTTAACATCCTTCTGGTGGGCATCAAGGAAGGAGAAGAGACAAGCAATCCCACAGAGTTTGTGACACGGCTGCTACTGCAGCTACTTGGTGCAAACAACTTTGCGAGCCCATCAAAGTAGACCGGGCCCACCGCAGCCTCAGGCCCAAAGCTTCCAGCAACGAGCGCCCAAGGGTGATTATCGCTAAGCTACATAACAACTGGGACCTGGCTAACGTCTTTAAACTCAGCAGACAGCAGGCACCTCTTCATCACAATGGCGTGTCAAATTCTGGTTGGCCAAACTCGGTCAACACTCATAACGTTGTGGTTTATTAAAACAAGAATTACTTCCTGATTAATTCAGTTTCTAGCTGATTCTCGAACCGGCCAATTCGGGAACAAGCACCTTTGAGACATCTCTTTTGACCTCAAGCCAAAAGCCTCTTCGCACGCTGCACCTGGAAGACATCTCAAGACTGGACGGGTTGTATCGGAGCGAACCTACAAGCTTCGGGTACCTTGAGGTCAAGGGTCAATCGACCTCTGACAGTCTGGATCTGCACTGGGGGTCTCCACAAGGGTTTGTAGGCACGACAGATTGCCTCTGATGGCTTTTATCAATAACCAACTCTCTAGTTTATAGCAGACAACAAATTCTTTTACATCCAGACTTAAGAATTTCTTTCAGAGACAAAGAAGGTTCTGCTAAACATCTAGCTTACATCACATTACATCACCGCATATCCATTACATCACATCTCATTCATATCTTGTCATGTATAATCATTAGATACCGTGTGACTGTATCTCTGCATTTCTGAGGAAGTGGAGCAGACGTGATGTTTTCAGCCCTGAAGCAGGGTTAGCCGCTTCAGGGCTGCTGGAGCAGTGAACACCCACAGGGCTCCACAGCTATTCAGAAAAGATCATCTTAGTCTCCTCCAGTGAACATGGTGCATGAATGAATCTAGAAGAGCTCTGGAAAGGGTTACGCTGGTGAGTTTATGTACATAACTACCATTCAGAAGCTCTCAGGGGTTGGGTGGAGAGCTGAAAAAACACACAGGAACAAGGCCATCCACACAGGATGATAATCAGAGGCATGCACACTTCACACGAGGAGGGAGTTACTATTCAGATGAGTAAATGAATTAAAAATCTAAACTCTACCAACAGTGTGCCCTGTTGAACCAGGCCAGCTCCCTTTGGGTAACAAAGGAAGAGCACGACTACTGGTCCATGAGTCCGTCTTAGTTCCTAAAACATCCTCTCAACCTTTACGGTATCTTCTAATGCGGCTATACTCGTTAAAGATGTTTCTGCATTCCAAAACGTCTAGAATAGAATAGAATAGAATAGAATAGAATAGAACAGAATAGAATAGAATAGAATAGAGGTAAACTGATCAGAACCATAATTCTGATATAATTCTGATTTTAGTTTGTAAAAACTAGAATGAACGACATCAACATGATGCTGCAGACTGAGCCGTGTTGCTGTCATGAAGCCATCGTCTCAACACTAACAGGACAGAGGTCTCTGCTAAGCCACGACTAATCAGATCCTTCGCCTTTGACATCTAATGGAGAGAATTATAAAAATAATAATAGGAGCCAGGATTTTTGTTACAGACGTGGAAGAGGATCCCAGAATCCCAAACAGACAGATCCTCCTGTTGCTTGTTGGTTCCTGCGGATAATCTGCGCAGTGCTGTGGGTGCCAGCCTTACATAACTAGTGGCACAGCAAAGCTGCTACCTGCTAGATGGGCATTAACTCCTGCCCAGTTCCAGCTGTCAGCAGTGTCCTCACTTCTGGTACTCCTACCATATGCCACACATCACGTGCTGTACACAGTAAGTCCTGACTCCTGCTGACGTTCCCTGCCAGGGGACACAACATCAGACACCTGGTGAAAAAAGAGAAGGAACTGAAAAATCTGTCTCCCTGAAGTTTGTGAGTCTGCACACGTGTCAGGAGCAAACCACCTCCGGACTCATGAACCACATCTGATGTAAGCAGCTCTGCAGGGACTCAGATGTTTCCACCTCATGCCAGTGAACTTTTAAATATCTTCAGACAGAACAATAATGCTGACAAAATGCTCTTTTGCTGTTTGCACATCTCAGAGGTAACCAGTGATGGCTGACCATCATCTTTCCTTTCATCTTTGAGAAGATCATTAGAGGTCTACCTCCCCCTGGGAGGGGGCTTAGCTGTCTCACCCTGTTCTCTGCAGGCCCCTCTCTGGGCTGCCATCACGGGTAATGTGTCTAAGCGTGGCTCTACACTGCACACTTGGTTTTGGATAATGAAACCGTATGAGGGCGTGAACGCTCCTCTTCATCACTAACATGCTACTAAATAGGGGCTCGTCCAGGATCTTAAACCAGGTGCTCTCACATCCTAACTGCAAATCCTTCTTTGAGACTTTGATTTTTAGACAAAACCCATTGGAGCATCAAAGCAAAGCTCTTTGTAAATCCCGATGGTTGCTGAAAGATCTCAGAATCACTTTGGTTTGAGGAAGGCCCGTGTGAGCTGCTGTTTCCTCACAAATGCCAGCGAGCACCAGCAGAGCAGAGAAAAGCTGAAAAGTGAATCCACAGCAGGATTACTGCTGCTGTCATTGTTCTGCCATGGCTCTTCTCCAGATGAATCTTAGTCTTCACAAAGGAATTACTGCCAACAGCACAGTGGCAAAACAAAAGCACATTAGACACGCGTGGAGATCCAGCTAATTGCTAATTATCATCTTTGTTTTATTTTGACCTAATTACTGGAGTCTCTGAGGAAACAGCAGTTCTGTCCCTTGGTTAGAAAAACGTCCCTAACTGAGACGAATGCATTAGTAGACCACGATGATCGTTATTGGCTGTCCTCCCCTGAAACCGCGCCTGATCTACAACGCTAACGTCCAGCACCAAGCAGCATCACTCACTGTCTTGTTGTTTGTGTAGCTTTGTGTGAAACTTCAGTGTTGCTGTTGAGTCGTCTGAAAATCACCTCATCTACCGGTTTGGAGAACGTTTGCAGCGTGGGATGGGAATGAGGGTGGTGTGGGGTCATTTTAAACTGTAAGGCACTTTGAGCTGCAACCACTGTATGAAAACAGTGCCTTAAAAATAAAGTTTGATTTGATTTGACAGAGTATCACAAAAATAAGTTGCAGCTTCTGACTCCTATTTCACAACGGCTTCCTCGCTGGGCTCCTTGCTGGACTTGCTAAATCACAAAATCCCTCAAAACGTCCGCCATCCTCTTTGTTTTACTCACGAGACCACAAGACCGGTATGACCTGCGGGTTAGGAGTGCAAGAAGCATCTTCTGTGATCCTGTTTCCTGGATTAGATTCTGTAAACAACTATGGAGCTTTTTTCCATACTGGTGTTAAATTACAAATGTCAGCACCGCTACGTTAGCTTGCGGCAGACTCCGCACCCTCACAAACTCAGAGTGTAAACAGTAACTACGTCCCTCTTTTGTTTTTTGTAAGGAGAAAAACTGACAGCCCCAGCCAGATGAGAATGAAGTCTGTTTCAGTTTAACCTTCCTTCCAACATGACTGAGACGTTAGACTGTTTTGGTATTATTTCATGGTAGGATTTTTACATATTGCTCCTTTAAACCAACAGGCCACAGTACATGAGGCTACACAACTGTACATCTGAGGTGGTTGTGTGCAGTTCTGGAGCTCCACAAGGTACGGTGCTCTCACCCTTTCTCTTCACCTTCAACACCAGCAGCTGGCACCTTCAGAAGTTCTCTGATAACTCGGCCATTGTCGACTGTGTGTCTGGGGGGAGGAATGACCTGGAGTACAGGTCAGTCATCATGGACTTTGTGGACTGGTGTGAGCATAACCACCTTTGCTTGAACACCGGTAAGACAAAGGAAATGGTGACTGACTTCCAGAGAAGCACTCCTCCTCACTCACCAGTAAACATTCAGGGAGCAGACATTGAGGTGGTGGATACCTTTAAGTACCTGGGTGTTCAACTCAACAGCAAACTGGTCCAACAACACAGATGCTCTGCATAATAAGGACCAAAGCCACCTCCTGAGGAGGCTGAGGTCCTTCAGACCTTTAACCCTCTCAGGCTCAAAATAAGTTTTGATAAAAGGACGAACAACTAAGTCCTTCAAAGGAACTTCTGAGTTAAAAAATGCTCATGAAACACATGTGTGGAGTAACCAGGTAGGTAGGCAACGCCTGTCTCCAGAGGGTTATCCACTCTGCTGTGGTCTGTTGGGGTGCAGGCAGCTCTGACCGAGACAGGAAGAGACTTAACAAGCTAGTTCACAAAGCTAGCTCGGTTCTGAGCTGCCCGCTGGATTCAGTGGAGGAGACGTTTGAAAGCAGGATGCTGGGGAAGATGACCTCTCTCTAAAAATCCCCTCCCACCCACTGGTTCCACTGTGGGGACCATGGACAGCTCCTTCAGAGGCAGACTGAGACATCCCAGATGTAAAACAGAACGCTACCGTAGGTCCTTCATCCCCTCTGCAGTACGAGTGTAGACCTCCTCAGTTTAACTGGTACTGGCATGATCCTGGTACACAATACCACCAATGCAATACTCATTATGTGTTCAATACTCCTGCAATACCAGATTTACACAGTATGTCCGTGTCTATTGCAGTATGCTGCATAGGGAGCCTAGGTCTACTTCCGCATCACGGGTCCCTGGAAGAGCGAAAAAATGAATGCAGGTCAACGGGTCAAAGCTAAAAACGCTGTTTTCTAACCCGCTCTGCCTCACGCCCTGGACCACACACGTGTTGTACCGCAATTTAAATGAAAAGTAACGATGGGTGTTTCGACCACGCCAGTCACGTACTTTGAGATTTATCAGCTTGTAAAAGTTCGTAGTCAGCATGACTACACACTAGAGATGGGCTCGTCGCATATGTGATGTCCCCACATAACCTCGTCTCCACTAGCGTAGCTGCTACTTACTACATGACCAGATTTATGGTGGTTCCTTCCTCCTGTGGGAAGTTTGCTGAACTTACATCCTTTTTCCCTCAGTTTCCTCCGTGTCTGGTTCATGAAGTGCATTTGTAGTCCTGGACTTATGTTCACACCAAACCTATGATAGCGTTTCCCCCGTTTGAAAATAAGCACGTTCTTGGTATCAAAATGAGTCTTTAAAATTCACGGACATCATGTGTGAAATCCATAATGAGCGGATTAGAAAATAGCGTTTTTTTTTTTTCATTCTTCAGGGGACCCGTGGTCCGGAAGTGACTTAGGCTCCGTATCGGGTCGGAACCGAAGTATTTTCCTTTTTATTTGTGGTTTTTAGTGGTCGAAGGTTACATGAGATTACTAGATTACTGCCTATGTGTATGTACATGTACCTTGTTGTTATTTTTATTCAAATTATTCTCTTAGCTGTTGGTGCTGCTGTAACAAGTGAATTTCCCCACCATGGGATCAATAAAGTCTATTCTATTCTATTCTATTCTATTCTAATGCAGCTCTTTGGATCCTGTGCTTTGATCCGGACCTGTTTGCCCATCCATGGGATCCATTTCAGCCTGATCCCTGCCTGGTTTGTGAGTTCTGCTTGTTTTGGTCTCTAATATCTTGTAGTCGTTTTTAGACAGAACCCTGTTGAGGTCAGAGGTCAACACTTCACATTAACCCAAAGGATTGGAGGCAAATCATCAGTGTTATTAATTCAGTTTGAACTCCTCACCTGTTCTCTAGATTACTTTTAATCTGACTCTACCTTTATAACGTTCAACTGTCACGCAGCGCTGCTGGAGTTTGACCTCAGAGCCGGATTCGGACCCCTCCGGTCACCCTAACCAGGACAAATGGGGTCCAGAACACGAGTGACATTTAGAAGGAGACTCCTTTCTGTGTCTGCTCAGTCCGGCTCAGCTTTAGCTGATTTAATTGTCCTCATGATTTCTGTAAAATAGAGGGAGCAAACACCCGTATGATCCCATGCTCATCTGCTCATGGATTAGCAGCTGCAAATCCGCCGCTGGTTGACCGGTGAGATCAGACAGGCAGGCCTATGCATTACAGAGTCCAGAGTCCAGAGGGAACGGATGAAATGGATTTGATGGAAGGCTCATCAGAGTGACTTCAGTTTCTCTTTAATGCAAAGGCAACTAATGCACGGCGAGTTTATACACACTCTTAGATGTTTTTAAAGCCAATTCACACGGGGAGGGGAGCTCTATGAATAGATATATTTATAAAATCACAAGTTAATGACAAATATTTCATCCAAACAGCTCTTTCTGCTCATCCCAGACTGCTGTCATAACCTTATCCACCACCACAGCTCTGCTGCTAAACACAGCCCCCGTCCCTCTGGAGGACTTCCCACAGAGACAAAAGTCCAATAGTCCTTTTTTATCTGCTTGTGCCTTCACACATGGCTGCTCTCTCCTGAACGTGAGAATATCACTCAGACGTTTCTTGGTTGAGTTGTTCTAAAAGCTTCCAGTCAACGCAAGGAAGCAATCACGTAAGAGGCTTTCACAAGTTTGAAGCTTAGATAACCCGAAACAGCTGCTGCAAGCTCACACTTCTCTCTTAGCTGAAAAGAAGCTTCACACAAGTCCGCTTCTGATGGCCCTAACACCAAACACATCATTTCCCACTTGTTCTGAGACAAGATCACACCCAGACAAGCAGCAAACACCATGAAAAGGCTCGGTGCAGTCTGGCTGCAGCTGTAGGCCCTGATTAGCTAGAAGTTCACAACAGGACTTTTCCGTTAGCTTCCCACCTCCTCCTGCGCTCGAGCGGGAAGCTAAACAAACAGCTTTGGACTTTTAGCTGGCTGCCGAACTCCAGACAGCAGGAATGTTTCCTGTGAGGCGCAGAAAGAACCACGTTCAGCTCCAAGTAATAATAATGATGTTAAATATTACCACCAGATGTGCAGGCATGTCTGAACAGACATAAAAGTGCAGCTTCAAAAGGAGTTAATCATCTAAAAGCAAAGCTTAGAAACGTCACCAGAAGACACCACAGAATAAAAGTGAGCCTTCTTCTGAAAGGTGCTCGTCTAACCTCCTACAGAATCAGGGGCCCCGCCCCCAGATAACAACATGGCCCCCCTGACTCAGATGTTTGGATCCGGCCCTGTGTTTCTCAGAAGAGTATAGAGCATACCTGCGAAGGCTGGCCTCATGGTGAAGTCATGCTCGTCGATGCGTAGGAGGTGGCTGGTCTTCAGCTTTTGGTTTTTGGTGCCATCCATAACCTTCTTTGACAGAAGCCTGAAAAAAACAAACATTTCTGTTCATATGTGTCAGAAACTTGCTGCAGAGTGTAGCCTGACCCTCAGATAAAGGTGAGAGACAAACGTGCTGCTTGTAGCCAGCGTTCCAGGTTAGGATGGAGTCAATGCTGGGGAATCTTCTGGAACCGGTCTGCTGCAGCAGAATGACCGTGTCTCGTGTATAACAGAACCCACGCTGATGACCCCACGGCCTTCTGGCTAACTATTGTGTGGTGCAGAAGCAACGTGGGGAAGGAACGTGTCCCATTCCATCTGGAGTCAGACATGGTGGTGGTAGTGTGATGGTCGGGGTGCTATAAATTCTGCTTTCTAGCAGAATATCCTGAGGAGAACGTCTGACCTTTGACCTTAAACAGATCGTTCTTGCAGGAAAAACCCCTGACGTGTCTGAACTCAGACGAAGAGCGGAACAGAAGTCGTCCACGGTGATGAGACTCATTAGGAGTTATCAGGGACGCTGGACCCAGCTACAGTTAGCTACAGTCAGAATGTGTCACTAAATGTTTATTAAAAAATGAAAGTTTGACGGATGTGAAGAGCTGAACCCGTGACAGACAGAGTTCTAATTTTAAACAACACAAATGAATAGTTTGTTGGTGTGTACTGTGCCAAAGGGCTGACAGAAACATGAGTCCTACACACCCGTTCACCATTCCAGGCTCAGACCCCACCAGAACCACGGTGTCAGCTGCATCAGCCAGGGCCCTGCAAACACAGAGACGGCTGTTAAAGGGACAAGAACAGGTCTAAGCCACACCCATCCACTTCCGGACCATCCGTCCCCGGAAGAACAAAAATTAATGCAAGTCAAAGGGACTAACTTTAGGTTTTGTGGGAAAATATGTCAAGGAGCATCACACAGTGAAGCATGGTGGTGGCAGTGCCCTTATGTGGGCTGCATGAGGGCTCCTGGTGTTGGGAAGCTGCATTTCATTGATGGTACTCAACAATGTCCTGCTCCATACTGAAGGAGAGGATGCTGCCATCGCTCCGTGCACTTGGTCGTCGTGCACTTTTCCAACAGGACAAAGATCCAAACACACGTCTGAAGCTACTGCTGCGTCTCTGAAGAAGAACGGGGTGAAGGTGATTGAATGATCAAGTGTGTCTCCTGATCTGAACCCAGTCCAACACCTGTGGGGAATTCTGAAGCAGCAGGAAGAGCATCACTCTCCATCCAGCATCCTGGCTCTAAAGGAGGTCCTTCTTGAAGAATGGAAACAGACAGATGATGCAATAAGTCGCCATCTTGTCCGTTCCATGTCTAGAAGACTTGGTGCTGTGCTCGAGTCACGGTGCTCATACCAATACTAGATGTAGTAGTTCTTGTTGTGGGGTGGATCCCTTTTTGCTTCCACCGTATTTAGTAAAAGTGAAGATTTTGTGCTCCAAGTTATTTTATAACCTTAATGTGATGTTATGGAGTTAAACACGTGTTAGATAAAACCAGCCTGGAGAACGTTCTGGATTGTTCTCAAGGCTGGTTGAGCTGCTGGTTTAATGAGTACTTTTTAAGGGGTGTGCCGCTCATGCTGGGCTCTGTGGACCAGGGTGTAAGGCGAAGCAGAAGAAAACAGCTCTTTTAGCCTCTTTGACTCGCATCCATGTTTTCGTTCTTCCAGGGACCCCTGAGCCGACCGGAGGGGAGGAGACTAGGCTCCCCATACAGGTACAGACGGAGGAAGCCCCGCCCCTTCTAACTCAGGTAGACCTCAAACATTTAAATGGGTCGCAGCTGCACTTTCATGACTGAACTGGTGTTCTCTTTGATGGTTTTATACGATCCCAGATGAAGTTGTAGTATTTTCTACAGCTGATGATGTCACTCGGACTTTAGAAGTGTTTAAATCCTCTTCCTCCTACAGATCCTCCAGTAGAGGCTAGTAGACATGCAAGTGGAGGTATTCTTGTCTTCTTTCACCGACCGTATCTCTCCGTGCCGTAGGACTGGTGCTTTTCCTTAAATCCCCTTTGAGGGCCTCAGGTGGTTCTGCTGCTGAGACAAAGGAGGTTTGTCCGTGAGCCAAACGTTTCCTCGTCTGTCACAACGGCTGATGGGAGACAGGAAAGACCACCTTTCAGATGGAGCCTGCTCAGCCTTTAGTCCCAGAGGGTTAGGGCTAGGGTGCATTGAGTTTGTTTAAGCAGGTGTTTCCACTGAAGTATCTGAGGGTTGTTGTGAGGGTTCAGAATCCACCATGATGCCCACGACTCGGGGTTATGGTTGTTCACCACATTCCCTTTCTTCTCACGTGAAGGTCTCAGCCTGTTACAGATGTACACAATGGCTTTAAAACAGAAAACAAACGGCATAAATCTCACAAGGACACGTCGAGGATGAATTAACTACACACCCACCGCTATGACAACCCTGTTCCTGCCTCCAAACCCGGGGCCTCGTTCATCAAACATTCATAGAAACATCCCTAAATTCCTTCCTATGATAAAAAATTTAGAAGATTCGTACAAACGGTCAAAATCCTGATTTATGAAACACGCGGTGGCCTCTCGCACGCACGCTCCACCAAGTGTTCTTATGTTTAGGAACAGGACAGGTACAGAATGATGAAAATGGGTTCCTACGCACAACACACGCACAGATCTGTTCGTAAGTACGGATGCATGAGGGCCCAGGATTTTCCGTATTCCAGGGGTATTCCAGGAAGACAAGGACAGAGCCTTGTCCTTCTCCCAGACGGACAAATAATTATTCAGTCATGCCTACGAGGACTACAAAGGTATCAGAACTACGACAGAGACGATGAGCTGTTTGATTAAAGCTGTGGAGTTATTTAGTTAGCATTCACACGTTTCCATGGCAACGCTGAAAGTCCGCTTCAGCTCATGTTTCTCCACATATTTCATTAAAGTTTTCATCATTTATGTGTCGTTTTTGCTGAGCAGCTGAGTTTTTACGTTGGTGGTCACATGACCCTAGAGTTAACTCATACCAAGTGGCCTACCTTCACCTGACCACAACCTTTCATCTGTCTGGCCTCCAACTCCCAAAACAAACCTCTGCCACAGTTCCTGCTACTGCAAGAAGTCAGAACATTCTCATGCCAGGTCTGCTGCAGGAGCCTGACGGCTGCGTGCCTCACCCTAAAGAAGATCAAGCTCCTACAGGACGTTACAACTCACAAGTTTAAATAATCATTTGTGTTGAATGAACAAGATGTTTATATCAGATGTTTGAATCATCTGTGCTTTAACCAATGATGGCTTTAAAAGGAATATTGCTCCTGCAATGATCCATTTCAGATCTTATGATCAGTGTGTGTTTGATATAACAAGATAATCAATATCTACACCCATACACATTACAATGAGATACTTATTAATGTTAATATTTGCTTCATATAAGACTTTTAAAACACTCTCATTCACAGAGTTAAACACCTTTGTATCTGAAGGAGGCGTGGCTTTCTGGCGGAAGGTTTGGTAAAGCCTCAGACTCGTCAAATTCTGATTTGTCAAAATTTATAAACAACGAGTTCAATAAAACAAGAATTACTTCGCGATTAATTCAGTTTCTAGCTGACTCTGGAACCGGCCAATTTGGGAACAAGCATCTTTGAAACCAGGGGCGGATTTAGGACTGAGGAAGATCCGGGGCTTAACACACACACACACGTGACACGCACTAGTCAACAACATACATGTCTTGTACCACATAATTTTAATCTGAAGCTACATATGAAGCATATTCAGGGCAGAGTGTTGTTCCTGTTAGTGTTTAGTGTGAGATGATAGTAAATATTCCCGTTCTTTCTCCAACAACTTTACCTGATAGTAAGCTAACTTTAGGCTAACCAGCAGCACAACAAATATTTTCTAATAAGACTCACAAACCTGAGTCAACACCAGTCTCATCAAAGCTGGGGTTCTGTCGCCGTACTTTTGGTCTAAAAAACGTCCTTATGTCCATCTTCACTCATGCGTTTCAGGCAGAGAGTGTAGAAGAAGCCTGCTGCTGAAGGGCTTCTTCTTCAGTGGTGGAGGCTCAGGCAGGCTGTATACAAACTACTGCCAGCTGCTCCCTCTCTGTTGGACTTTGGTACTGCATGTTACTTCCACGATTTAGATCCGGGGCTTTTCATAAAACATCCGGGGCTTGAGCCCAAGTAGCCGGGCCTAACGCCGTCCCATCTCTTTTGACCTCCAGTCAAAGTCTCTCTGCAACGCTGCGGCTGATACAGCCCAGACAGTTCTTCTAAGAGCCAAACAAGAAGCCGTGGATGCAAAGAAGCATTCCAGCCTCCTGCCGTGACCTGGAGATATCTCAAGACTAGACGAGTCGTATCGGAGTAAATCTATGGGCTCCTGGTACTTCGAGGACTGTGTCCATCCCGACCTCGTGACGCCCTGGATCTGGACGGGGATCTCCATCCATCCATCCATCCATCCATTTTCTGAACCTGCTTGTCCATGCAGGCTTGCGGGGGGGGGGGGGGGGGGGGGCTATCTCCGGCAGTCAACGGGCAATCCGGCGGGGTACACCCTCGACAGAGAGCCAGTCCATCGCAGGGCAACACAGAGACACACAGGACAAACAATCACACACACTCACCTAAGGACAATTTAGACAGACCAGTTAACCTAACAGTCATGTTTTTGGACTGTGGGAGGAAGCCGGAGAACCCGGAGAGAACCCACGCATGCACAGGCCAGGAAGCGAACCCAGGACCTTCTTGCAGCAAGGCAACAGCTCTAACCACTGCACCACTGCACAGCCACGGGGATCTCCACAAAAGGGTACTGTAGGCTCAACAGATTGCGTCGGATGATTTTTAAAAATAAATCTTTAGCTCATCAAACAAACATCCAAAGTTTTTTCAACCCAGACTTCAAAAATTCTCACAGATACTAAACATCTAGCTTCCATTACCACATCCACACATCACATGGCATCACTTCACACCCACTACATTAAATCTCATTATTCATATCTGGTCATGTATAATCACTAGTTTAGCAAAAAGAAATGAATTCATTTTATAAACTATATATCTGACTCTGTCTGAATTAAGAAGTGTTTTATGGTCCCTGAAGAAGTAAAAGTAACGATAATCTTCTGGTTAAACATTCAAACATCAGTCAGGTTGATGTTTCATGTTCACATGGAATCATCACACCTTATTGGTCATAATTAAAAGAAAGTGTAAATCAATTTCACTACGTTATGGCGAGCCAGGCAGGAGCACTGACACTCCACCGGAGACGCCGCTCAGTTTGTCACAAATACACATTTAGCACACATAGTACACACCAAGGGAAAACATCACGTTTGACACGTGTGACCAGAGTAAATATCCAGTCACGTCAATAAAGTATTTCTTTTACATGTTAGCAGCTGCAAGCTACTTTACGGCTATTTTAACATTCATAAAGAGGACAGCGTGTTAATGATATGGGCCCATCCCACCCTAAGGCTGATTTATAATGACCTAATAATGATGCTGACGTCAGGAGCTGCAAATGGGGATTAAATACAAAAATATTAAGATGTAAATCCAATTAGAGCTCATTTTTAAGAGTTCAAACTTCACATTTACTAATAATTTATTCATCAAGAACAAAGCTGCAGCTGCTGCTACTGCTGTGGGCCAGCGGTGGCGCTAATTCCCCTCCTCGTAGCCGCCAGCCACCCTCAAGAAAAAGATGACGTCACTTGCCGCGTCCAATCATATTCACATAGCTTCTGTAGGCTAGCAGCTAGCCTGCTATGGGGCAGGTGTGTTCTCCAGCATATGTTGCCATGGTGAATGGGAGGGGCTTCGGGCTAGCCACGTTCGTAAACCGATGTAGAGGCGATAACACCGGGAAAGCCTGGTTTTGGGAAAATCTCACTTTCTGGAATACCCTCAATTATCCCGTGTTTCTCTGTTCATGAGAAGGACAACCTCTGTGTGCTTTGTGCTTCTAAGTGTGTTAACACCAGTGATCACCAGGAACCCAGCAGATGTTCACCACCTAACCCTCCCTTCCAGCTGTGAAGACCGACACATCTGGGTCAGTGTTCATTACTTGTTCTATTTCCAACAAATCCTTCTCTGAGCGCGGGCCTCATTTATAAGTTATACTCCACATAAACCCTCATGATGAACTCTGACCCTGGTGTAACCCTCATGATGAACTCTGACCCTGGTGTAACCCTCACACACACTAGAAGGCCATTTAACCAATCAGTCACATCTGGGTGGGATCTGGAGAACCCAGAGACTACAG